>NW_009928935.1:3257-71126 GCF_000696875.1 Nestor notabilis
ATCTCACAAAAATCTCTGAGAATTTTACAGTACATGGGGTGTATAACTAACCCTCACATGTTATTAAGCCTGACTCTGATAGCCTAATAAGCATTAGGAATGGCATTCTTTAGAAATGAACTATCTCATTATTTATACAAGAACCTATTGTTTCAATGTACAGAATGATAATGGCATTGAAATGTAAATCTCTATACTGTACTATTTAATATTGTGTATTGATTATACTCTAAAAGACACAATTCAGCTTCAAATTTTTCTAGAGTGCCTATAATAGGCTGCAACAACTTCATAGCACTTTCTGTTACTTACAACTGACTCTTGCTTCTCTAAATAAACATTAAAACAGCAATCAATTTTTCAGAGCATAATCTGTACTAACCATCTCATTGTTCTCCTGTTTTTGCTGTCAATTTAATGTGCCATTGCAATTCATGTGTTGCCTGAAGGATCAGTGGCCTTCCCCAATGTGCTTGCATTCTGCTCGTCTGCTGTTTTCTCAAGTGGGACATTGAGAAGGAGTGAAAGAACCAAGGCTTCTCTCATAGCCAGCTGCTGTATCACTCAGGGGGATTTACTAGTATCAGGTGTCAAGGAGTAGCCTTTGCACTGCTGTCCAAGAGAAAGATCCCACTGACAGCAGTAGTAACTGGTAAACCAAGTGAACCAGGGGAAAACTAATTAAAGGAATAAAGAGATATGATCACCTGTGATTTTTAACATGGTCTTAGATAAATGATTTAAAGTTTCCAGGTGAAATCTTGATTCTGTTAATATAAGTATTTTTGGCACCCTGAATAGCTCTTCTTTCTTCTGCAATATAGGAAATAACATTTTTCTTCATGGATTATGTTTAGTTTGTGGGGTTTTTCAAAAAGGAATTATCAATCAAAGTACCTCATCACAGCACTCATCTGGGGCCAACAGTGCTTTCACAGTGCATGTAGCAGTAATACATGCAATAAATAATGAGGTCCTAAAAGAATACCATAGTCCAACTAAATGGTCTTAGCACAAAGGCCATTTCCAAGGGCTTCTTGAAGCCATTTGACTGTAGATGTAGAGTTGGATTCTAGTGACAGTGTTTTTCCATATTATCTAGAGGGTCAGTGGGTGAACTTACATTAGTCCCAGAAACACATTCCCTTGTTTTTCCAAAAATCCACTTTTTCAACATTTAGCATGAACCTACTTTTGTCATCTCTTGTGCTGTGTCTTGTCAATGTCATCCAAAAATGTTCTCAACATCTCCTCTTGCTCTCCTGACTGATCTACAGTGCTTGCCCACTCTAAAGGAAAATGTAGATTAAAGGAACAGCTGGAACTCAATCTTTCCTGCCTTTAATATTTCAGGTAGATTTATTGTCTTCCAACCCATTAATTTGTCACTTTAATAAGTACCCGAAAAGTTAATTCATTAATAGGAGCAGCTTCTTCATTTATTAGCTACGCAGCAATTGTAATTCAGGTAGCAATAAGGGATTGATGAAGAAAGAGTAAATGCCTGAATAGTACAGTAAATGTTATTGAACTCATTTCATCTATGAGTTTGAAGATAATTAATCTTGTACTGTTAATAGCTGGAGATGGACTATCAAGCCTTGTGTTCTTTGGACATTTCAACATGAGACCATTTATACCTTGTCAACGTGGAAGGACAATGCAAAGTTAGAATAAGAAAAGTTTGTGAGCAAAACTAAAATTAATTGAGGATGTTCAACCCACTGGTGGGGAATAAAAGAAAATCCTACTTTTTTCCTTTCTGTCTCATTTCTCTCTCTTTTCCTTTTAAGCAAAAGAAGAGGTAGTTTGGTGAGAGGAAGAATCAACTTGCACTCTCTGCTCTTTACTTAGAAAAAGCTCATGGAAAAAGCTAAAATTTTATTTGGGTTTTGCACTTGAAACATGCTGTAAAATTCAAATGCATGATGCACTGTAATTGCAGGCAGGAAAGCAGGTGGGGGGGGAAGTGTTTGAATATGCTGTGAGTTCAAAAAGACTCTTGCAGGGACACAGTCTCCTGCCATCCTCCCCTCTCCTCTCCTGAAGTCTTGGACTGAGAGCTCCCTTTTCCTAAGTCTTTAGTATCTGCAGTCCAAAGCTGACTTCTCAGAGCAGCTCAACTGATAGGCGGTGCTCCTGTGAAAAGCCTTTCTCAGGTCACCATGGCTGCATGGACTGTCCTGGCTCACCTAGGTGACCAAAGTAGTATCTGTTTTTCCATCAGTGCTCCCATCCCAGAACCTACTCACTTACGCCTTTAGACCATAGAGTCTGCAGCATCTGTTCTTCTCCTCACACAGGCTGAAAAAACTCAGACTTTCACAGTCCAGGCAAACCTTTGACTTTCACAAAGGCCTTCTTGTGGTCTGTTTTAATGGATGTACTTCCTTCTCTTGACAATTTTATGCCTCTACCCTTGCCACCACTGAAGTGGCAGCACATTCTGTGTCTGGAGGTAGTTAACCTCTGTCTTCACACCCACAAAATAAGGACAGTGTACCCTTCCAAAACAGGTTTGTGCTGGCAGCCATACTACTAATAAAATGGTCTTTATATGACACCAAACACACTCTGGGGTAGTGTGATTTGATGAGATGACAAATGAAGCTGCTTCTCCGCTGATTTTTTTTTACCACAGCTGGGAACAAAACTTAGCCATTTGAAATAATTCTGATTTATTTTATTTCATGAGTATATTATACTGAGCATGTCACTAAAAATCATTCTGAGTCACTTTTAATGTTTGTAGTTATCAGAAGTGTCATCATAAGATAAAGACAATGGCAAGAAGACACTGTGTGCAACAAGACTTAAACTCCAGCTAGACCAACATAAGGACATTCCTCAGCTTTCAGACTGTAGGCTACATACTTTTAAGAAAACTATGGCAGTTGTTCAAGCACCTGAACACATTTCCTGATGCAAATCTGTGTGCATCTGCATGTACACACGTACTCATGAACACTGCACTTCCAAAGAGGGAAGGTATTAAAGTAAAGGAAGTAGAATTTTCCTAGAAGTGTTGTGAAGCTTTACAATACCTAGTATTGTCAGGTCTTACTGTCTTTTTCAGTGGGTTGTTTTTTCTGCTGAGCTCAGAGGTTTGCATGAGAATCTGAGGTTTGATTAAAAAAGAAAAAAAGAAAATAAAGTATGTTGTGTTTCTTTGTGGATGTAGACAATTGCTGAAAATGTGTCTTACATGTTTAACAAAGAGAAGCCTATGAAAAGAGCTTATCTTTATTCATGTGTGTTTTGTTAGCTTTCTTGGTTCTAAGCATACCACAAGCCTTGGGATTGCACTGTGCTGTGTCTGGGAAAACAAAGGTAAGCAATGCTAATGTACTCTGTAATGGCATTTCTTCAGCCTGCCTTGTCATGCTAACATTTGTACGGAAAACTTGTTCTACAGAACCTACAAGTCACTCAGTGTAGATCCAGGTAGCTTGTTTAATTGTATGACCACTGTGCAGAAATCATTTCTTCTTGATAACTTCTTCAGTTGAGAAACATAAAAACCTCCCTGTGGCTGGCTGTAAGTGAATCTTGAACAAATGCTCTCCTATACTAGAAAAGTTACTCTCTTGCCATGCCTTTTCACGTCACTAAAGAAACCCTTCTTGCATGCACAGTTTCATTATTATCTGCAGTAAACACAAATCTGGGGCTTTTCAGATGTTTTTGAAGTTGTCACCAAATTCAGGGAGAAATCACAAAAGAAGTAACTTTGCTGGACTGCTGAATTTGTATCACTCTGTGCACAAGAAACCCACATGCCTCTTTCTTGCATGAATTCTGTGTTTCCGACTATTGTTCACCTAGCCTGCCCCTGCTTCTCCAGTGAGTTCACCTGATGGTGAGATGGAGAAAGGGCTTTTACTATCACCTCATAAAAATGAGACTATATTTTATTCATTCACTCACACAGAGCCCCAAGATTCGGTTACTTGACAGCTGAGTTCATTTCCCTCCTTGATCTGCTAGTTAAATGAGATGATGAAGAGAGAGGGTATGTTCTGTCCCTGAACCTCTCTATCCAACCAGGAAGCTGTTTTGCACTTAGTGTTTTCCCTGATGTTTTAGGGAGGGTTGTGCTGCAACACAAGACTGCATCTGTATGCTTGTCCCAGTCCATGGGTTGCTCTACCAAAGCAGAATCCAGAATAAATTCTTAGTTTCTCCTGTCATTGTCTCCATCAGCAACAGCCTTAACATCTATAATGCTTCTTACATCCTGGTGTCCTCCTTCCCGCTCCTTTGTTCCAAGAGCTTCTACATGGCGTCCTATATGTGACAAAGTGGGACTTAAATAAAAATTAAATACACTGTTCGTATGTGGCAAGCTCCTTAAAGTTACCTCTGCCTGTGGTAGTGGTAATCCTTCACAAGTATAATTATATTTATAAAAAATATTAATATTAAAGAATCATAGAATCATAGAATCATAGAATAGTTAGGGTTGGAAAGGACCTTAAGATCATCTAGTTCCAACCCCTCTGCCATGAGCAGGGACACCACACACTATGTCACCCAAGGCTCTGTCCAGCCTGGCCTTGAACCCCTCCAAGGTTGGAGCATTCACAACTTCCTTGGGCAACCTATTCCAGTGCCTCACCACCCTCACTGTGAAGAACTTCTTCCTCATATTTAACAGTGTATATAAAGTATGTATATATGTATTTTAAATAATTCAGTTTACTCAGAGAACTGGCAGCTTTCAGGCAAGCAATGGTTCAAGGGTTTCCTACTAATAGATTGGCAACAGACATTTGTGGGTGTTCAGGGTGCCAAGATGGTCAGTGGAGATGAGCTGATACTTGCACTTTGAAGCCTAAGCCACTAATACAATAACAGTAGTACACTTCCAGGTCCCCATGTCCACCATATGCCCTGACATTACCCAGATACGTCATTTATCTAAGATGTGTCTAGATGATTCTTCTCAATTCCCATGATCATCACCTCTGCTTTCCTTACTCTCTTGTTCAGGTTGCCGAAGAGCATTATTGGTTTTATATGTGTACAGCAGTCTAATTCAGCCTGACTTTTGGCTGTTCCCTGCTCTTCCTTATACTTCACCTTTCAGTATTATTTCATAATGCATCATTTATCCTTTTCCTTTATAGGCTGCCTGCTTGTTTCTCATATCCTTTGAAGTTATTCATCAAATGAGGCTAGAACCCTTTCCTACAAATATATTTTTTCACCTGGGATTTGATTTCCAAATAATCTTTGTACTTCGCCTTAAAGAAATCAGTCCCATGCTGTAAAATCAAGACCCTGGGAGGAGTTATCTATACAATACTATATACAGTGATTATAGCTATATAGGTGTTATATACAGGTGTTAGCTATACCAGGGCTCTTTGATAAGCATTATGAGCCTGCTATTTCCATCTCGATATGACCCAAGAAAAGTCTTGCAAGTTTCCTTATAGACACAGAGTAGATGTCAGTAATTACTAGTAAAATGGTAAATGATCTAAACATAAAGCCCAGTTGCTGTGAAGTAAAAGTTACAGGAATTGATGGAATTATAAAAGAATGCCCCACTCTAAACATTTCCTTATGGCTCCCTGGTAAGCAGTAACTAACTCATGTTGTTGATTGGTGCTGCTAATACCAATATCCTACGTTTTGACCTGCTGTAAGGCAGGATGTGGAAACTCCCCAACAAAACACTTCGGAGTTTTGCTGGACAAGAGGATGGAGTATGGTCCTATATAGATGCTAATTACATCTGGGGAATGGACCCAGATGGACCAGAGCCTATTAAATTATTAGAAATGCCTATACCTTTACCATCCTCTAAGGTCACTAATGTGAGATAATACTGCTTGCTGGCTTCCACACATTCAGGAATTGACAGAAAAGTAACTGATTTGGAGAACAGAGGTATTAGCACCCACATACATTCTCCATATAACCCCCCTGTCTGTCCAGTGAAAAAAACAAGTAGGCAGTGGTGACCTAAATCTGGGGGGCATCTTCAACTGTACAATGCCACCTAGTGATGTTAAAGTTTCACAGTTCTGTTCCGCCCTTGCACAAGACCCACAGCCCATGTGGCATCTGACTGGAGCTTGACCAAGACTCTTATTATATCTCATTTATATATCAAAAGTACACCAAAGTGAGAAAGCAGCTGCCCCCCACACCATCTGTAATGATAGCAACTGGCAATTTGACTACAGTCTCATCTCCACTTCTTTCAAAGTATAAATTGGGCATTTGAACTCCTCCATAGCGAAGGATGAGAATACAACCCTACTTGCAGACAAGTCAACGGGCTTGCTCTGGTCTCCTCCCCAAAGCAGTGATGCCCCTTTGGTAAGATTTGTGCCTCCAACTACATCAGATGATGCCCTGGTGGAACTAAGCTTAATGAATTGCAAGTTGGTTTATTCTACATGAGATCAGTTAATTATAGGTCAGCTTTGGATTTTAGCACTAGTGCAGTAAGTGAATTTATCAACAGCAATTCCAAATCTGTATTCCTGTTGCTTCAATAAACCATACTATCTGTGAATCCATAATCATGATAGTTCTTATTGAACAAGACTGGACATATAATGTTGAACTAATCATAATCAGAAATAAAGCCTAGCCCTTCTGAGCCTTTAGCACACATTATTGTCTTATTTATACATACCACCCTGCAAACCATTTGGCTTGTAATGCAGTTTCCTCAAAGGCAAGTCCAGGTTTTGAGGGCTGCAATGCTCCAGCCCCGTTAGTGTGAAATAACCTTGGTCATTCTATTAATTTGTTTAATTTTGCAATGTAATAATATCTATCCGTTCCTCAATTTCATTTGTTTGCCTTAAATGTTTTTCTTCTTTTCTGTAAGGCTGTCTTATGTGATTGTGTGGTTGTCCATGAGTTAGAAAGGAGATATTCAGCTTTTGCTATGCGGGCAGGAGTTCTTTTGATTAACCCTGACAAGTGTTTTGCAGGGTTTTCTCTAACCCCATCTTTACAGAGGAATATAATTGAATAAAAAGAATTAGTCCAAGAAGAGATTACAGGAAAAAGAGAGAGGAAACCATTAATATTTCTCTCACTGAACAGAAGGACATGTAGGAGTTAAAACACTTGTCTTTCCATTTTCTCACAGATGCCGTAAAAAAATAAATGATAAATTAAAGAGTAAGGGGACAAAATATAGCGGGAAGATGGTAGTTGATAATTAATCCATTGTCACCAAATCATCTTTTAAAAGAAAATAAAATATATTTCCTGGTGGAAATACTCTAAAAGAAAGAAAGGACAGTGGAATGTTATCAGCTATTCTGTCCTTGATCATTAGCTATAAATACATGCAGAGCAGGGAAATATACATGTAATGAATTACTTTGTGGTAAGTAAAGTTTTAATAATTACTTCCTCAAATTGAATTTTTATAACTGATTTATCCTATAAGATCAGATCTTGTAAGATCTTTAAAACTGCCAGATTTTAAACAATGTGTGTTACGTTTTTCTAAACAGGAGTTGATGCATAGGAAATTAATGTTTTCTCTCCCAGAGTCCTTGGCTTTCACATATTTGTATGTTAATGCCCTGACAGTTGTATTATATTCTGAAAGACCATTTCTGCCTACATCTATCGAACTGACAGCAACAATAACTCATTCCCACAGGTTATAGTTTTAATGGGTTATTCATTTGTCTTAGGTCTGGAAAACAAGAAGTAAGCAAAAGTTCCTTGACCCTGGGACCTGAACTTTAGAAACAAGATGCCTGTGTTACTTACCTTGCCCGCTGAAAGGAAAAAATAAAGGTGAATCTGTTGGTCAGATCTGTAATGGTCTCTGTTTGGACCTATATTATTTCTGATGTTTCAAGAGTCTTTTGTTTTTCCATGTAAGAGGATATATACTTTCAGTAAATTGTTGATTTTCTCCTTGGGGCTCTTCCTAGACTAATGCCTTCATTTAATGAATAGAAACAAAAATATTAATCCACAGGATCTTGCAATTATTTGAATTTCTCAGTTTAGTGTGTAACAGAGTGAGCTGGCTTGGGACCATGTGCACATGTTGGGCAGTGCTAGGTTTTTTCATTGCATTGAAAAGTGCCCAAGAAGAGATACAGAAGATTGGTTTTGGGCACTTGTCCACATTTAAGTAGAGTAGAAAAGATCTTGTCACATTTGTCTGAGATGGATTCTTGCAGAACAGGTCTTAGGTCTTGTTTATATACCTTAATTAAGGCTATTAACATAATTAGACAAGACATAATCAGGTCTCCTTACAAATAGGATCTATAATGTCTCTTCCTCACCTGCATCACCTCCAGCCCCCCTTCCTAACTTCCCTCACATCCACCTTCAAGCCACAGAGTATTTAATTGCTGTCCTGTGACCAGATTGTCATCTGGTGAATGGATCTGACCCTTAACTACACTAATACTAACTGAGAGCTTGCTTTGGCCTTACAGATTCCTTCCTGAAGGAGGTTCAAGTCACACCCTCCTAGTTCCTCCTAGACACTCTGAGCCAAGGGAAACACTTGAGACCTGACTATGATCTACAGTGAAAAGTAGATCTATGACCTTTCATTTTACAGTGAAATAACTTCCAGGGATTCAGTAAGCTACATGACAGCTGGAATGACTCTTTGAGATTGCAGCTTCTCCCAGGACAGCTGATGTTTCTCTGATGGCAGTCACAAAGTCCAGCTGTCCAGTTTACCAATGATGCCATGAATCAGGGGTGTGCTCCAGTTAACGTCAGGCTCATAGAATCATAGAATAGTTAGGGTTGGAAAGGACCTGAAGATCATCTAGTTCCAAGCCCCCTGCCATGAGCAGGGACACCACACACTAAACTGTGTCACCCAAGGCTCTGTCCAGCCTGGCCTTGAACCCCTCCAGGGTTGGAGCATTCACAACTTCCTTGGGCAACCCATTCCAGTGCCTCACCACCCTCACTGTGAAGAACTTCTTCCTTGTATCTAACTTAAAGTTCCCCTGTTTAAGTTTAAAGCCATTACCCCTTGTCCTAGGGGACTAGAGTCCCTAATGAAGAGTCCCTCCCCAGCATCCTCGTAGGCCCCCTTCAGATATTGGAAGGCTGCTATGAGGTCTCCATGCAGCCTTCTCTTTTCCAGGTCATTATTTGATTTAAACATTTAAGGGTTCTCTTGACAGAGATCAACCCATTCTCAAACCTGGAGACAGACACCAACGTGCGAAGTGAGCTTACTAACAACACAGGTATATTGTCTAGCACTAAGTCATCAAACACCTATCAGTGTGTGTACATACATAAGTACTTACCTAGCATAAATACCCATTTCTGCAAGTGGTTTGCTGTAAGTGAATCAAGTTTACAGCTTCCCGGGAAGCTGAAATTGAGGGTCTTTTTTAAAATAAAGGCATTCCTATGTTTCCATTGTGTCAGACTCTATCCATAATCTATTTTCATCAAATCCAATGTGTTTTCCATGAGTGCCACAATTAGAAATTTACTCTGTTTTATCAACAGTAGCCACCCCAAATTACAGTTGCACTCTTACATGTAAATTCCCTCCCTTCTTGACTATCTGATGACCTTCCCATGTGGAAACATACCCTTTGGATTGCTGAAGAATGAGGAACTCGTGAGATAGATAGTGGATCAGCCTACTTTTATCAGTAAGAAATAACAGCTGTGGATACAGGAACAGGGCTTATTTCCTAACTCTTCATTATACTTGAAGTCCCATGGTTTCCAGCTGCACCTCAGCAGACTCACTTCAAGAAGCTCATAGGCTGAAGCCAACTCATGTATCATGTTATAGCAAAGACATACTTCAAAGACATTTCGCTTTGAAGGACACGATAAAAGAAGAGTCAAAGAAAACTGAATCCATCATCAAATAATTTTAGTCCCTTTTCTAAAAAAACTCATCTCTTATGTGCTACAAATTATTTAAGAGAAATCCTGCTGATTTAGTTCTCACTCCATTTCTTTGCCTTTACTCTAAGAGTATTTAATTCATCTCCCTGTCTGTTTGACAAAGACACTGCAAATTCAGCTTGCCTCCTTAAAATGTGGGAGAAGACCCCTTGCTACATTGGTCCATAGCAGACCCTCACTGTCAGAAGTTGTGTTATAGCCCAGACAGAAACGTATTGCTGAATTTACATCATCATCACGCTGAGGAACAACAATGAAGAATAAGAAAATATCATTTCCCTCCAAAAAAGGAGTTATGTTTGAAACAAAAAAATTTTAGTAGGGGGTGGAAAGGAGACTGAACCCAGATTCCACATGTAGAAAACAGCTTTTTGCTATTTATACTTAAGCTCATTCTTCAAACGTGTTAAGTAAAACTTCATATTTAGAAGCAGAAGTCATGTTAGATGATACTAGATGTTTTTGTAACAAGAACGTTCTCACTAATTCCAAAACCTTATTCTCACTAGGGCTGATTGAAAATAAAAAGCTATTTCTGGTGTAACTGTGCCTACACAGTCTATTTGGCAGGTAGCACTCATGCATGATTTCCATGCTACCTCCTGCTTTCTTCATACAATTCTAACACAGAAGCAGATCTCTCTGGCTTCCTCACTGGTGCAGGGCTCCAGAAAGTGAATTTAAAGGTAATATTGTAATTTCTAGAATCACTTTTGCCTGCAAAATGCCACGCTTCATATAAGGCACACATTAAGGCACTGTACCAGAAGGTGAAGGTCCTTTCCAGAGGTTTCCACATCCACTAAAGACTCTGCAATTGGAACTTATAGGTGACTCCACAGAATAGAAAAGCAATTGACTTTCCATAGCTGTTCCTGGTCTGCACATCATGTGTCCATAAGGAGAAATGGATTTCATGTCAGAATGGGATGAAAATTCTTCCAATGCTTTTTGCTCCTGGCTATCAGTCAGTTATGCAATCAGCTGTGAATAATTGCAGGTCTCTTTCCATCAAAGGCCTGAGGGGACTAGTGATTAAAAAAACAGTCATTTGCTGAAATGCATGATGAAATAAGAATCCAACAGCTCTCTTCTCTGTTGTCCCCTGGCCTTAGTTCATACACTAGTCCTTGCCTTATGAAAAAAGACAAGCTCTTCAGTAAGTGAAGGAGAGATTCTTTCACGTGAAAGGAGTGTGTGTGTATGAGGGGTGGGGATGAATTTAGCCAGGGAATGCTATGAAAGCCTGAGCAAAAGTCACAGTGGCTGTAGAGCTAAGACAACTTTCTCTAGATGACTGTCAGGGCAGTAAACAAGGAAAATGTTAGCACCTTTTCCCTGCTGTTTGTACATCAGCAGAGAGGCTTTAATTTGCTAGTAGATACGAATGTTTGCTTCTGATTTAGGGGCTGACCTAGCTGAGCTGAGGCATAGACATCGCAACACACATGTGCACTCTTTGACCCCCACGCTCTACATCCTGCTTATTATTGTTCTTTAATTATAAACACAGAGTAAAAGCAGCAGCTGCTCTGCAATGGTGCCCTGTTAAAATCCTGTTCTCAATGACCTTGAGTGGGTTGAAATTTTCCCTGGAGTTCATATATGTCAGAATGAATTGTTTCTTTAAGCCTCAGCCTTAGAGGAATTCAGTGATTTTGCTTGCAGTTTTTCTCAGAGAAGCTGTAACATCTTTGTTTTTTCAGGTATATACTTATAATCAGGAAGGGGCAGAAGGGAAGGCTATGGTGGATACAGGGCCTCTTTCTCCACCAGGCTGGTATTCTACCTGGATTAATCGTTGTTCATTTAATACTTAGAATGTTCTTGAATTCCACAGAGCTCTTAGAAGCCTTTTAGGTACTCAGACATACTGTGTCTTTCAGCTTATTGTACTGTGACATGCCTAAGTCCTTCATACAAATATCTGATGTTTCTTCTTTTGAGCTCAGAATTCACAATCAGTTATTTTATTTCCAAGACAACTGAGCACATGGTAGCTGCTCTTATTCTTGTGATAGAAGTACCATACCATCTTCTTTTCTCATAGGAAAGTAAAGTACCATACTTTTTTCATAGGTACTCAAACTTTATACCTCCTGCGTTCCCCGAATTTGTGTCTTGTGGCACAGGTCTCAGTTAAACAACACTTGACCTTCTGAGACTTGGGTTATGCCTTATGGTATGTCATTTAGAAAAGGTTAACAAGTGATTAATAGATCTTTTAATAGAAGGCATATCAATTATTAAAAATCGACAGCTCAATCAGTTATGTATGACTGTGGTCATTTCTAACACCATCTGCCACTGTGCTAAAACACAGAGTTCATTCTCATCCATCACACACTTAAAACAACCTTAATAATTAGTTGGTCCTTCATAAACTATTGACAAAGAGACTGTTACATGTTATCCATTGTTATCCATTGTTGCTTTTGTTTCTTCAAAAGCTGTGTTTTGCTTTGCAGACAAAAACGCATTCTACAGTTGCGTCCAATAGGGTGACAAAGGCCTTTTCACTATTGCTGCATTCACAGTCAATCTCCCCACGTACTTCATAATGTAGCTATCTGAAAGCCTGTTCTGGTGCCATATGACTGCAAGCCTTTAATTCTTGCTTTCATGGGAGTATTGCTTATCTTTATAATAAACATCCAAAAGCACAACCATGAAGGAAAGAGCCTTTTCTTGATCAGAAGCAGATTTTTCAGTTGCAGTTTCAGGAAGCTGTTTTTCTCCTATATGTGTAATCAATATCTCTTCAGATGCTGCTGTGACCAAACAGCGAAGTTAAGCTGTGCCCTGGGATGCTTGCAGTTGTTTGTGTGGCTCAGTCGTTAGCTTGGCAGTCCTTTGATGCATATGAGCAAGCCCTCTCCTGAACATGGTCTGTGAGCTACCGTGGACCATGAAGTGAAGTCAGTCTGCAGCCACTCTGTTTGCAGGAGATGAGATTTTGCTAGCACAGACAAGGTCATTCTGTGCCAGTTATCCTTAAGGCCATGCTCTTCCTTAGCACACGGAATTTAGTGGTGTAGTCATCACCTAAATCTCTAAATGCTTTCTGCATTTATTCTAGCCACATAGACCTACGGTTTTTAAACCCACAGCTTTAGACTCATAATTTTTTAAAACTTTTTTTTAAGTTTTTAGTTTTTAAACTAAAAACTGCCCAGACATCATTTAGGCAAAGCCACAGCTGCCCTGATCTGGTGGTGGAAATAAGGGGAGAAGGGACCAGACACCTCTGGAGACTTCTTCCAGTCATCTCTGCAGTGATTCTTTGACAGTCAGACTCTATCCCTATTTTCATTCTCACACAAGTGTCCTTTTCCTCATTTCCCAGGTCCTTAGCCTGCAGTGCAGTAACCAGCTCATGACCAGTGAGGCAGCTTAAATTATGCCAGTGATTCTACAGGTCAGGAGATCTCCCCCTGCTTTGTCTTCCTACAGCAGTAAGGTTCCAAGTAACAGCCAGCCAGACACACAAGATATATTTTGTGCCACTGCTTTTACTCTTGTTCTCTCCTGTGTCAGTCAAATTTTGCCTTCAGAGACACAAAATTTGACTAAATGTGAAGAAATAAAAAATGTTCCAGACAATTTCTTTTTTGTTTGCTTCAAAATAGAACTGGAGCCACCCTTGATACTACCTAAGAGAATGCCAGCAGAATGGGTGGAAGTGATATGGGAGTGAACCATACAAGATTTCTCTGCAGCTAAAGAAAAAGAGGAAAAGGCTAATAGTAAAAGTGGAAACCTGACTACTTTTTACATTATGGATCTTTAAACACTTTTTTTTTTTTAATCTTATTTTATGCTACTTAAATACTATGTATTTAAGACCTAAAAAGATTTCTTGAGAGGCTGTTACGATGGAAGTTGCTAGCAGTACCTTGACATAACATCCTGGTCACAGTGCACTATCTAATGGCAAAAGAGAGAACAAAGCTTCTGCTTACATCTTGCCTGGAATTTTTACTGTTCCTCTCCCTGCTTTTGCAACTCACTATTAACCAGAGCTTTTCCCCTGCACAGAAGCAGAGAATCTGTATGGAACCAGGGAAGAGGGAGGCAGTCAAAGCATGGGGGTCTCACATTTCAGCCCTCTGTGTGACAGGATGGAAGTGGCTGGCCATGCAACAGATAGATAGAGTAAGCCTGGGGGGACTGTTTAAGTTTAATCCCCTCCCAGGTTGGCAGAGAGGCACACATAATAAAATACATCCTGTTCCTTTCCCTTGGACAGTTTATCAGTGAGAAACCCCCCACTGTGCACTGACGTTATGTTGGAATGGATAGCAAGTTGTAGGGTGGGAAGAAATCAGACAGGAAGAGCTTTCAGACTTAACCTGTATTGGGATTCACCCAATGAATGCTACTCAGATCCAAGCACACCAGGATCCAAATTTAGTGATCCCTCAGAAAAAATCTTCTGGTTACTCCACAATGCAGACATCCCTAATGAAAATTTTGCTTACTGAAAACAACCCAGCAACAATGTTCTGATAATCAAAAGCCAGAAAGACTTAACTAATGATGGGGGAAAATTGGTAGGGACTGGCAAAGGATTACGAATGACCAATAAATATCATTATCAGCACTCAAGACTAGGTTAGATCACAATTTTCTCAGCCTAACACTACTCTCTTCAAAAAAGACGGACACACATGTACTAGGGTTACTCACAGTAATGCATGTAACAGATACAAAGAAAGCATATCTCTCAACAGTGCAACAAAAGAGACCTGATCACATGCAAGGGGTTAGAGGGCCTGAAGAATGTGAAGAATGCATAGCAGTATTCCTTCTCTATAACCTGTCAGCACCTGCTGCCTAATTAAATCGATGTTCTCTGGTATATCGGAGGATAAATTTCAAGTGCAAGCTGCTCAAAATGGAATTGCAGTCTGAGCTGTGGAATTAATTTATTCTGTCTTTATGGGGCATATTAGTGCTCTTAAATTAATATGAAATGGTAGGGAGCCTATCATGAGCTCTTTCCACTTTAATCAGTGTAAGGTATTTAAGCAAGAAAACATGAAATGGGAATTTTTATCTGTCATTAATACAGGTGCCCAAGTTTTCATCTAGGGAGAGTGGAATTACATGTATTTTAATTACGGTTTGAAAGATCAAACCAAGCAGGAGAGTCCTATTCTGAAGCACAGGTGAACACTCACAGCCACCAGCTGAAGACAAAGGATAAGCCCAGTGCCCAACAGAGACTGCTGAAAATTAGATCATACAGGTAGATCCTTCCCACAGCTAGCAGTCAGGCTCTTATCTTAAGATAACCTAAACCAGGCACTGACTCAGGCGTTTCAGTGTAACTGCTATCGAGACCACATGCACATGACTTATCCTGTTAGAGTCAGCAAGGGGTTGAGTAGGCACATTTGCTAGATTTCCACTTGCAATTTTTTGTCAAAATTCATAGCCTGCTTCTCTCTGACTGTCAAGATTACTGGAGAGCTCAATAGTAACTCCCACATTACCCATATGGAAATATGCTCAAGCTTCCATCTTGGGTGAGATGCTGTGTAGAGTAAGATGTTATCCCTAAGAAAAGACTAAAAGTCAAACAGGACAACAGACAAGAAGGGAGTGGCAGGTTTAGTGAAACAGGATGTAAATTGCCTAGCTCAATGTCCAAACCACTAACTCAGAGCACATCTACAGTGGCAAATCAGAAGTATATGGGGACAGGAAAAGTCCTTTCAGCTCTGTTCTTGGAACATCAGGCTACATTGTCATTGGAGAGAATCAAAACTGGCTACTAGAATGATAAAAGGTGTGGAGCATTTCTCATATGATGAAAGGCTGGGGGAGCTGGACCTGTTCAGCCTAAAGAAGACTCGTGAGAATCTGATAAATGTGTATAAGTATCTGAAGGAAGGGTTGTCAGGAGAATTGGGCCAGACTGTTGCCTGAACTTTGCATAGCAGCTTTTAATCATGGTGATGAAATGAAAGTGTGCTGTGGGGTTTTATTTATTTTTTATTTTACTTTTTAAGCTTATGGAAAGGAAACAGAATCCAAGTTGAGAGACAAGTTTGTGGTGATAAGGCAGGTCCAACATCAAGCCAGAATGTCAGTCCACAGCTCAAGGTCCAGATCAACAGGATCCATGTACACATCACTCCTAGCAGAGATTTACTCAGGCTTTGGACAATAAGATCATACCACCCATCCTCAAGCTCTCTTTAGAACCTCTTACAGCTCCAGCTCTTCCTGATACCCATGCACATTACACAAACTCTGCAACCTTGCTAAGTTCTTGTCTTTTCACCACAGACAGTACACAATGATCTAGTTCTATCAATCACAGACATTTGACTACCTCAATTAACTTCCTACAGGCACAGTTTGTAGAAGAAAGCTATATATAAGCTACCCGTAGAACTTGAAGGTAACTAGTATTTAAAAGGAGTTTGGGATCATATCAGAAAGTATATCATAGGCCAAACAGTCTTCTGGGATTCAGTTAAGGAATAAAGGCACATTTGTACAGAAAAAAGTGGAGCAAAACCAGCTTTCAGACAAAAATACCTACAACTCTTTTCCCTCTGGAATGCCCATCCATTTGATGTGTCCAACTGATGTTTACGACTTTGGGCTGAAGAGCAGTTAACTTCAATTTATTTGCTGTTCCAAGGATATTTGGAGCATGACAAGGTTCAGTTCATTTGGTCTCTGAGTGGCTGAAATTCTTCACTCATTCTGACACCATTAACTTACTACAGCCTAAGGAGATAATTGCTGCTTGTTCCATATTTCCATTTATGACCATTGTACCACATTTTTCATAGCTCAGATATTCATAATTTGGATCATTTCCAGAATACGCTCTAAGCAAGCTACAATATTGACTTGAAGAGCTTATATGGTTCATTTACTATACATAATGTTTTCTGTCACATGTAAATAACAGACACATTCCTGAATTCAATTTGAATCCAAACATATACAGTGCCTTTTACATTCTGCCAAATTTCTTACTCACCTTCTAATTATATCCTCCATTGGAGCCCCTGTGCGGGAAAGTATGAATAACACCTTTGTTTATAGATGGAAACAGAATTGAGGCATATTTCCCTGCAGAAGATTTATGATTCATAAGCCCATTACATTTGGATTGCAGATAGCAGATTAGTCTGGGATTTGTCTCATTCAGAAAGCATTGACAAGGGTGATTCATCACAATAATTTCACTAAAGGAAACATCTTAACAGCATTTCATGCCTCAAGCAGGTGCTCAATTTCCATCCGTTAAGAGGGTCATATGAATGGAGACACCACAGTAAAAATGTAAGCATTCTTATTTATTCAGATGAGAGAAAAATGTATGTGTCAGATATTTATTGATTTGTTTACTAGTGGAGTTGGAACTTTGCTGGGATAAAGCCTTTCAAGCTGTTAAAATTCATTAACTGGACAGATACCAGACCTTTACATTTCTGTGTTGTTCCTTCTAGTCCTTAGAGGACTTGATTATGACCTTTAATAGAGAGGAAGGTGGAAATTCAGTAGTCACTGGCTAAAACTGTCAAAAGGGGAGTCTGAACTTGGTGATTATGTTTAAGCTTCTAAGTATTGGACCCAAGAGGCAGAACTGGAGGAACTCCAACGCAAAAGCATGGAGACATGTCAGGCAAATAAACACCTCCAAAATTTAAACCTCCTGTCCAAATGGCTGTTTAGGAAAGTAGAAAAAACTCACCATTGGTCCTCAAAATTGAGCACCTGCCAATTCCAAATGCTTGATCTGTCTCACCAGTAAAGAACAGCAGACACGGAATGGAGGCAAATGCCCTAAAATGAATGCCTAAGAAAGGTCAGATGACATCTGAAGAGGGTCACAGAAGATATCAATAGTGATACTGCAAAGGCAGTGTTAGATGTGCATCTGTAGCAGTCATCTTACTGCAGTTTATGCTGGTAGTCAGTGCTGTGAGAATGTCTCCGTGCTGTGACATTTTGTTCATTATCTTAAGTATTCATTACTTCATACCCTGAATTCATAATCTTAACCACAGAAAAAAAAATCCTTAATCAAGCAGGTATTCTGTGAAAGGCAACTTGCAATATAAGTGGCAGAACAGAGTGATCATATAGTCAGAATGGTCCCCAGTAGATAAAAAGGAGCTCATAATAAATGAAGACTGTTAGCATCCAGCAGAATTTGTGACTACCTCATCTTTCCAGGTAGCGTATGAAACAGCTATAATCACAGTGGGGGGTAAAGCAGGCAGAGAAGTGTTGTGTCCATCCATTCAGCCATATGTGAATAATGTGACCCACAACATGCACACTGTCACAATCTGCAGCAAGACCTGCAGCTGCTTAACACTGTGCCATATGCCCACTTTAAATGCTCACATCAGTTCCAAAGCAGAAGCCATTTCTCAGCACCTGTTTCTCCACACTGAGAGATGGTATGTGCTTTATTTCCACTCCTAGTTTTGCATGTTACTCAATTTCTTCATGCCAGACAAGGCTTCACTTCTCAATTTGTGGTGAGTTTTCCCCAGCAATCTCATGTGGCACATAAGCAAAGATTGTTTGAGTGCCTAAATACTAATTTTTTCCCTATATTGTTCTTTCATTTTCAGAAGGCTAATGAGAGAGAAGGAAGTGTGATGTTGGCCAAATCTGTGCCCTCATGTCCCTCTTGCTTGTATAAGCCTAGCAATAATGATTTCTGCAGCAAGCACTTCATTTTCTACCATTGGTACAGGCTTAATTATCAAAAACACTTTCTTCTTTCAAATTAAAACACATTTGTAGAGTAAGGCCTGGCGCTCGACGTAAGCTATAAGCACCACGTAGAATAATACCTTATAAGGTAAAAACCGCTGACTTGCCCCCTGATTGGCTGACATGCTCAGTTCCGCGTTGCGAAAGGTATATAATGCTCGCTGTGTGCACAATAAACGCTATTTGATCATCCGCCATATTGGTGTCTGTGGTCTCTAGCCCTAAGCCAGGGGGATGGCTTAGCTCTGCAAGTCTTGGCTGAAGCAACGCAGCAACACACATTTTTCTACAGATTGTCCTCTTTCTGGAGAGAGTTTAGAGAGTTTCGTCATTCTTTGTATAATGCAAATGTGGCTCCTCATTATCCATTAAGGGGAGGTCCATTAATGGACTGCAGCTCGCACCTCCACTTCTTTTCTATTTCTGGGCAGAAATCTTTTGGCTTTCTATTTAAGGTACAATTAAAAGAAAAAAAATAAAATTGAAAATTCACTTGTTTCCATGGTATTCCAGGAAACAAAACCACAACACATAACATCTGTCAATGAATGGAACACAAATGAAGTGTTAAATAGTCTGCAGTAATTTTCTAATAAGGAGTTAATTTTATTATTAAAATGGCTGTCAACAGTCCATCTAATGACAGCAGATACTGGATATTATGGATTATTTTGATTTTAAATTTCAGAAGCTGAAGGAGAAGAGTACTATCTCCTTCCTTTCCATCTTTAACTTCTTCATATTGGTCAAACATGCTCCAGAAGGATCCTCCAAGGCTCAAGCTGCTCAGATGTCCTGGATAATTCTCTCATATCCCTGCTGGATAGACCTGCTGTGCTCCTGACACTGCAGACCAGTGTCACAGTTTAACGTCAGCCAGCAACTAAGCACTACACAGCCACTTGTCTCCACAGCAGGATAGGGCAGAGAAGAAGAATAAAAGTCAGAAAACCCCTGGGCTGAGATAAAGTCAGTTTAATAAGTAAAGCAAAAACAATGCACACAAACAAAGCAAAATACATTGTCAGACCCTCCTTCTCCTGTCTGTGCCAACCATCTGGACCAGTCCATCCCATCTCACACCTGTGGGTGACTATATGTGTAACATATCCACCAAAGCCAAAACATACATGGGGAGTTCTGAAGGTCTTGTCAATTGTGCTCAACAGCTGCCTGAATTCTTTTCATAAGAGATTGAACACACATCTTCAGGGTGTCTGGTAATCCTCTAATGAGGGGTCTGTGGTGGATGAGACCAGCCATTAGTACTGCGTGCAGCCCTCTTTTGTACACAACTTGGATGCAAGCAGCCATTTGTACTCCTTCTACTATCTCCAACAGTCCTCTCACTTTAACAGTAACAAGCTCTTCTCGCTCTCTGGGGTCTACCCTTCAGCCCAATAAGCCCTTGGGAGGTTATTGAGCAATCACCCACCAGTCCATTGCTCAAAAACATTCCTGGACCCCAAAACCCACACACTTCTTCATCACTTAACAGTACCCAATCTCCTCCCATCAGAGATACTCTCTACAAATACTCCATTTATGTTTCACCCAGCTTGCACAAAAACTTTGGTTGCAATTCCCTGAGCTCAGGGTGTCCTCAATGACTAGCATCTTATTTTCTATCCTCTGAAAAACTGTGTAGACACAGCCCTCCTGAGTATCCTCAAGACTCAGCATTGTGTCCCTGCTATTTGTAACCAGACAGATCCTCTACAGGTGTTTTCACCACTCACAGGTCTGCAGAGGTGTATGAATAAGTAGGCTGTGTTGCTTTGGATTCCCTTTTTAAGTGTATTGGGATGTAGGATGCTTTTGTAGCTGAGTTTTAAGGGGTTTGCACACGGAAAGAATAGATTTGTGTTTATGTGAGTCACCTTAGATTAGTTTTTTCTCAAAACAAGTTATGATTAAAACAAATGCAAACTGCTCAACACCAAACTTAGCAAAGTTATAAAGCTTTAGAAGGTTCCAGAAAGGAAAAGAAAGAATACAGCTTTGTTCTTCCTATTACACTCAAGACTTTATCACCTACAGCCTGGCCCAGGTAGGTGGACAGACCATTCAATATTTACAGACTTGGACTAAGATGTTTCTTGGACATCTCAAGTCATAGGAGAAACAGAACCTTCTGGGGAATCACTAGTGTGACCTCTCAGATCCAAAATGTAAATGAAATGATTAAAGGGGCCAGAGAGAGACCCCAGAGATATCACATTTGTTGTAGGGATCCAAATGTAATGTACCGTTCCTTCTCTGGCTTAAATGGTGGAACAATGGCTTATTAGCTTAGTCATAACTCTCCATACTTCCAGCAGCTCTGTCCAGAAGTAACTAAATAGTATCCTACCATACTCTGAAGTGGGGACTTAAAAGTATGTGTGTGTTCCTAAGTGCAGCTCATATTCCTGTGATTGTTCATTGTCCTGCTTGTTTGCCATGCATTTTGTTTTAATTTGCAGCACTGAAGAACACATCTCTGAAGAGCTTTATAAATCTTGATGAAGTGTATAATTTCTCTTGCTTAAATTTCACCCTTTGGAAATAAATATGCAAAGTTTTCTGACAGTATACCTTTTTCACTATCAAGGCAAGATACTATTTGTCATAAAACAAGCACTCTTTGACATATTGAAAGTCAGTAGCAGTGTTACCAACCACAGGGAATCACAAAGTCAATGGGAACACAGAACCTTTTGAAAGCTGAGGTTGGTTGTTTATCTTGAGGCAGAAAAGATTATGTTAACTTTCAGGAGAACTAATGGGAAGATATATAACTTCATATTAGAAACACAGCACACAAATAGTTCAACATACTCTGAATTCGTTGCCTTTAAAGGAACATGCAAAACAAGATGAGTGGATCTCCAAAGGCTGAAAGCTCATGTTTGCTTCCAGTACTGACTTAAAAGCTTTGAGGTTTTACATGGAACATGTATTTTAGCATTCATTTTTCTTGGACATATTTAACACCACAGTTTTAGGTGTAGAGACCAAGGATAGTGTCTTTAGGTATTAATAGTCCTGTGACTGAGTAAAGAAAACTCTGTATTTAGCTACAGAAGGACAGTTTCTCTGCACAACCATTTTGTATAGCAGTGTCAAAGTTTCATGGGTACATACAGCTACAGATAGAAAAAATATGCAGCTACTAATCCAACTCTTTTCATCAAAGGTCTGTCCTTTAACATAAATGCCTGTACCCACTGGATCTAAGCCAGAAATCCCATAGCAAGGCTATGCCCTGACATTGGAAGTACAAATGGTCTCATCTGTTTTAATGAGCCATGTGTAATAGGACACTGGAACCAGTGACCTCTATGAGACCTCTGCCTTCAACCAGGTTAGGGATGTTTAACTGGCAGGACAGGTCTCTTGTCACTAGACTGTTAAGCTTACTATTGCCAAGGCCAGCAACATTAACAACTCATGGGCAGTCTCCAGAGAAATTTTCAGGTCCACAGTTCATGGCACAATACAGCTTTCTGTACAGAGACCTCTCCCTGCCCGAAGCCAAAAGATGTGTCTATATGGAAGCCAGAAATATGGCAGAAGGAAATGCAGATTTATCTCAAGTAAGGGAGAAATGTAGATGTGACAAACAAAGATGTGATGGCTAGTTTGTCTTTGCCAGCTTGGTCATTCCAAGCTGTTCACTACCGAGCACATATGGGACCAGCAAGCCAGTGAAAAAGGAGATAAAAGGGGGAAAGTGTGTCTGACTATGGGCACAGGAGAAGCTCTGTAACAGCAGACGATGCATGAGTGAAGGAATTGGTTCAGGATCCTGCAGCAGTAGAGAGACAATGGTAATAGAAAAATACTAGTTTATGCCTGTGTGGAAGTATAATTAGAATGAAAGTAAGAGTTGTTAAAAATAATGGGGGTTAATTCTTAGGCAATGTCTACACATGTACCACTTAAGATACCAGACACAAAAATAGAGAGTGTATTATTCTCTAAAATGTTTTGAATATAAGACACTGGCTTTAATAGCTGTCATTAAAGACCATAAATACAACTCTTGCACTAAGCTATGGAAAGTTCTGTTTGGGGCAGAGTTTTCACAGACTTTTTGCAGAGTTATCAGTGCAGTACAGACATTCAAACTATAGCTGCTTACAAATATCTTCACTGAAAAATAATTGGAAAAACTGATACATGCAAGACAATCTTGTTCTCATTTTCCAGCTGCCTTTTCCAGTCCTGGTGTGGGCTGGACAGACATGGAGTGTGGCTGAATTGACCAAGAAGGATTGAGCCAATAACAGGAATAAGTGCCATCTTCCCTTGTGCACAGGTAAGTGAAAAGATAAGTGAAAACTTCTGAAGATGAGGAGGAGATATGCATTTCTGTATGAAGAAGGTTGACTTTTTTTCACCTAAAACATTTCAGACACACTGTTAGAAAAGGAAAGCAGCAATTCAAAAAGACAGACTAAAAAAAATCCATACAATCATGGACAGATTTAAAGAGAAAGGACTTCTAGACATCTCTATCAAACACCCTCCTCCAAGCACGTCCACCATCATAGCTCGATTGAGTAATTCAGTAGTTGAGCAGAGCCAGATAAGGGTTAAAGATTCCTTTTGCTGGAGATGTTACCACCTCTCTGAGCTACAGCCCACTACTGTGCCATGGGGAAGAATTATTTCTTCCTAGCTCATCAGTTTCCTGTGTTGCAGAGATGCCTGTTGGCTTCCCTAAGAGGGGCATTTCTCTGCCTTTGTCATGCCCTTTTTGAAGTGGAAGATGCAGTTAGATCTCCCTTAACTTTGTCTTTGCCAGGTTGAATAAAGGCTGCTCCCTCAGCCTTTCCTTGTACATGTTGTGATCCACTCCGAGTATGCAGCTGACCTTTAGCACTGTGAGGGTGCACTGCTGGCTCACGTTCAACTTGTTTTTCACTGGGACCTCCAGTCTCCACACAGCTGCTTCCCAGCCAGTCCCCAGCCTGTTGTAGCTCAGACACTGGCTCTGTCTCAGGTGCACAGTCTGCATTTTTCCCAGTTGAATTTCACAAAGTTCATGCTGCCAGCTCGCATCCCCAGAATCTAGCCAGGTATGAAGCAGGGGCTTTGCAGCCTTAACATCTCTGTCTGATCTAAGTTTCTCATTGTGTTTGCATTGATTCCAGGCAAAGCTCCTAGCAAGCTGAACCCTATGCATCAGAAAAGAATCTTGAAGTTGTTATTAGTCTCCTGATGTACAATTGTAAAGTTGTGTCACTGTTTTTTCAGAAGGCTGTAAGCAAGGATAGCAGTCTGGAGCCAGGAAATTGCTAAGTAAGGTATAAGCCAGAAATGCTAAGGGCATAATATGACAAGGAAAATCAGCAGTTCTGACCAGCCATTAAGAATGACAGCACAAAACTTCACAGACTAGTTTGAGCATTTTCAGTAAGACGGGGATCTGAGACGTGCCTTCCCATAATCAGTGTTGGCCAGGAAACGCCTCTCTTAGATGGAGAAAGAGAGCAGGAAACTCATGTCATCCTTGAGGATTCTCTGCAGGTGTGACAAAAAGCAAGAGGTGGATGTCGATATGCCCCATTCAGTCCTTTGTCCATGCACCTCTTTGTGCGTGTGTTCTCCCCTACTTCATCCTTGCTCAATCTAGTTTACCTACCAGTTGTGCTTGTCTGGATAAATCTATAAGCCTCTCCTGCGCATGTCGTAATTGAGACACTAAATTTCCTCAGAAACTTGGCTTTTGAACTTTTTTATTTGAGCTAGGAAGAATGTATTTTAAGTAGGTCATTGAATTTCTTTACAACTCAACTCCTTTGACAGAGGCTTTTTATATTTCTGTGTATGTTTCAATAAGAAAATGCATGACTTCAGAGTCAGCAGTCATGTTTTTATTTTCAAATAGAGAGTATCCTGTTTTCTGGTTTGTGGAATTGAATATTATTATAAATTGAGCTCCTAGACCTTTTGTTGTGCTTACACTTCTCTTACCCCTATATCACTCTATTTTTCTCCTGTCCTGGTTTGTTAGGATTATTTTTTCAGTTGGGAATCCCAGTATTTCACAACAAGCCTTTTAATCTTTCTATTTACTGTCCTTTCCTTTATAACCTCCACCTCTTGTGTTTTTACCTGTCCCTTGCTCGCTCACCTTTTTTCCGCTTTTGCCATGCTTCCCTGTTCTCTTCCTTCACATTCAAATGTTTACAAATTCCAAGTGCCCAATTAAATCCCTTGCTTGAATAGCTTACAAGCAGGGTCTAGTTCTTCCTGCTCTTTAGAGAAAATGTACGACAGAGCTGGTGGAACCTGTCCATAAATTAACACCTTTTCTTGTTTTTACAAACATTATGACTTGATTCTTGTCTGTCTTGTTTACATGCTGCAAAACATCTGTATTCCATTACAATGAAAAGAAAAATATGGTCAAATGAGAACAGCTTGGGTTTACAGTCTTTTTTCCTTCACAATGTTGTGCCATGAGCTGCCAAATAGCAGAATATCGAAAAACAGTTCCTGGAAGTCAAATATTGAAACTTTTAGTTGCATTCCACACATAAATCTAGTCAGTCAGCTCCTCAGATGGTTTATTACTGAAGAACATATACAATTTCAGTCAGCTTCTGGCTTTGGACAAAGATGTTCAGGACTTCAGTAGACTTAGACAGTCCTCTGTTCATCTGCTAAGCAACCTACCCTCTGATCATTGAAAATAAAAAGTGAAATCAGCTGGAAGACAGGAAAACTTCCACTAAAAAAGGAAAGGGAGTATTTTTTCCTTCACTTGGAAAGGATTCATTTAGAAATTTGGCTGAATTGGTGTTTAATTTTAAGGATTAATAGCCATTTGAAAAGAGAATTTTTGCTCAAACACAACATTCTCTACCAGCTTGTGTATTATAACATATAGTTTAAAAGATATATGTGTCTATGTAAAGAAACACCTGACTTTTCAATATGATTCCTGAATCAACTATTTTCATTGTTCTGAGGAAGGGTGAACAGTTTTGATGAACATGACACTATCATCAGAAATCAGTGTCCTGGTCTCACATTTTGTAAAATTATGAGGCTTTTTACATCAAATTGTCTCCTTCAAGAAAAATCAAACATGTATTTCTTTGTATTTATTCCAGCTCATTTAACTGAGATCAGCTTTCTAACCGTGTTCCCCAAGATGACAAATTCAGGAAAAATCATGATTCAACCTGTCAACAGATTTCATAGACTTTTGGTCATAGAACCCCTCACTACAGACAAAGCTAAGCTCTTCCATGTCTTAGCTACAAAAAAATAAGAGGGTGTCTGAAAGAGTTGTCTGTTGTATTCAAACATTCATTTAAAGCTTAACTAAGAACAATTGTAATGCTGTACACATTTCTGGCTCAGCTCCTAACTTGTAGTATTCAGAGACTGTTGTTTTAAATAATAAAATTATACTTACTTACCAGGAAGTACAACAGCTTTCCTATTAAATTTAAATTAAATCAATATTTTATACTCTCATTTGAAAGTGTTCCCGATAAGTCTTTAATTACTGCCACATACTTGACTGGTATAGCAACAATTCTCCAAGAGCTGCCTTTTGAATGCCTGCATTACATTATCTATGAATGTTCCTTAAAAATTCCCCTTTGCTTCATTGCTTTGGGCTCATATTAGGCAGCCCAGAAACAGAACATCCTCATTGCTATTGACAGTCTGCTCAGACTTGACAGGGAACTTTAGATAATGCCTTGCTTATACAACAGCAAACATTATGCCTTTCATTTTGGCTATTGACAAAAGCTTTTTTTACATTTGCCATCAAAACCAACTGTGCTAATTGTTGTCCAGCTTGTAGAAATAGATTTTTCTAAAGGAAAAGGCAGTTCTTTTTTGTCAGTTTCTTGCTGAGGTCGGTCAGTCAGTAAGGGCCCAAGTGAGTAGTCGTACTTATATGTACAATTTTACATCCCTGCCCGTGGCAGGGGGGTTGGAACTACATGATCTTAAGGTCCTTTCCAACCCTAACTATTCTATGGTTGTATGATTTTATGCATTGTGAAGGTTTCACTTAAGTAAAGTTCATGAATTCATAAAAGTAACATATATAGATAAATCTACCCAGGGCTGAGGACCAGCTTACAATGGACTTTTGAAGGACTTGTATCACTGGTCTGATGCATCTAAATAAGAAGAAGGAAATGCTGCTGACAGAGTGCCCTGTGCAGCAACCCACCTCCCTTGACATGAGTTTCTGTCATCCCAATCCATAACTACTAAAAGCCAATAGGATGATTTCCTGTGCTAGAACAGCCCAAGCATGGACACAAGCCTATTAACATAGATGAACAGCTAAAACCACATTTGCTCTCAAGAGTTTAAATTTTATCACAAACAAACTGCAGGAGTGAAGACACAAGCTATACATGACTCAGAGTCTATGTTTGGAGGTGAAAATGTCAGTGTATGGGAATTACCATGGGAGGTGCAGGTAATGAGATGTGGAGGTTTTGACAGATGCAAGTATCTGCCAACATAGGGTATTTTCTGCAGTGAACTACTTTGCTATGAAGTCCCCTGTAGATTTTGCATGTCCTATAAAACCCAAGAAATTGTCATGCAAACATTTCATTTGACATTAGAGTAACTTCATACAGTCTTACTACTCAAATAAATGTCTGATCCTTTGCTGGATCCTGCTAACCTCCTTACTACAGGAATAACTTGGAGCAGTAAATTCAGCAAGTTAATTTTCATGTCTTATGAATCATTTCCACTGATATAGCATCAGTTTGTAATGTTTTAATTCTAATGATGCACTTTTATTCTTGTACCATGGGCAAGAACTCAGTCTACAGATTACATTAGCATGACTAGGAATTACCATGCATCGTCTGAACCACTGCATAAATGTTCACATGCACACACAGCTCCCACCACATGAGGCAATGTAAAGCAATCCCTTTTAACTGCCAACAAAGCTAAGTTTAGCGTAACATATATATAGCTTTACTATACTTTTGCACACACAGTTGTAGCAAAACTAAGCTGATGCATAGTAACTGCTTCAATAGCTGTAACTGGATCAGATATCTGAAAAAAATACTTCCTGTTGCCACTAAGGATCAATTTGGGATGCTGATCTTGTAAGTTATCGCTGCTAAGAGGCTCATTATTTTTACCCTTCTTTTATTTTAAGGTGATGTGAAGGCATAACCTGCTGCATCTCTTACCCAACACAAGTCCAGTGAGACCAAATAATTGTCTGGGTTATAGATATGGTGGCTGAAAAGTAACTTGATTTTGTGGAGATGATGTGTGGTGCTTCTGTGAGCTTCTGTGAAATCTGCAGTCTCTGAAGAAATGCACCCTTAGTTTATGTGTTCTTTTTTTCTTTTCGGCCAATTTCAGAAAGTCATCCAGCAGAAGCATGAACATGCTCCAAATAGCTCAGCTTCTCTAAGCAATGGTCCTGCTAAAATATACATAGATAGCAAAATAATTCAGGAAGATGCCTCACTCATTTAGCATACGAATAACTGTACACATCAAGATCTGGTTTGGTACAAATGTGTCCTCAGTTTCCCCCCTCAGGCAGAGCAGCTCTCTAAACCGCAGGGTAGTAAAAGCGGTCACTTAGCCATATTATGGTGCTCATCAGCATCATCTGCTAGCATTTTTGCTAGCTCCCCTTGTCAGATAGAGGCTCAGCATTTTGTCTGGGATACACTGCACTATGAGCCCTGATTTACTGAAAAAACAATAGTGGCTCTTGTTGTATGGAATCACGGATCCTTTCCTGGTAGTGCTCTACCCGGTGACGGTTAAAAAAGAAATGACAGGAAACAGCCTTTTCCACTTACGATATAAGTTAATAATAATGCATTTTGCAGTGAGAAGGACTGTGGGTGAAATTTCCTGGAAAGCTGAAGTTCCTGCATGTTGCGTTAGGGTTCTGACGGCACTGGTAGGCCTTTGTAGCCTTGACAAACCTCACCTCAGATCCCCACCCACTCTCTGTGCAGGGAATCTCTGAAGAACAAAACCAATCAAACACCATTCAAACAATCATAATTTCACCTGTACAGTGTTCATGACACCATTTCTGAGTTCAAAGTCTGTTCAAATACCGGTTTTCCAACTGTTTTCCACTGTCTGTCCACAAACAGGTGAAGATACTCTTGGATCTGCCCTGATTAGTATAAAATGGTCACACCCAGAGACATCCAAAATATTTTGCTTCATTGCAGAAAGAACTCTGCCAGGCTTATGTATAACTCTAAATGGATAATGATTAAAGCTCTTGTTTAAACCACACTCAGAATCACTTTATATTACTAAATCATAGAATCACAGAATGGTTTGAGTTGGAAAGGACTTTAAGATCATTTAATTCCAACCCCCCTGCCATGGGCAGGGACACTTCCTGCTAGACCATGTCGCTCAAGGCTCTGTCCAACCTGGTCTTAAACACTGCCAGGGATGGGCACCCACAGCTTCTCTGGGCAACCTGTTCCAGTGCCTCTTCCAGTGCCTCACCACCCTCACAGTGAAGAATTTCTTCCTAATATCTAATCTAAATCTACCGTGTTTGAGTTTGAGCCCATTACCCTTTGTCATTTCACTATATCCTCCCTTCTACAATGGCTTCAGTGGCAGAACCAGAATTAGCTTATTTCTATGAGCTCTAGTAGCTATTTTAGTTCAGTATTTTTTTTCAGTATGAAACCAAGTCTAGCAAAAACTCAAGGTTTTTAAACACTTTTGCATCCCACAGCACCTATATTTATACAGACATTGGCCAGACAATGTGTTTCTTTCTGGGCCTCCAGACTGTCTTGGCACACAAAACATAAGCTACCTTTTGAGCCATTAGCTCCATGCTCTTTGAAACAGTATTTTTAATGGCTAAACCATCAGGTGTATTTCGTGGGGAAGTCACAAGACATTATGGTCACTAAGGTATATGAATTATGGAAAAAAATACTGATCTCTCAAGCTGGGATACACAATAAGCACATGGTAGATCATCTATTGGTATCACAATCTGAAAAGCCCCAGTTCCAGTAAGACAAGTCACTTCCTTTTTCTCCCAAAGCATTTCAGCTTTGCAAATGTTAGTTCCTGAACTAACTGGTGTGTATTACTTATAAATTTCACTTCATAGGCCTTTCACTTTGTCTGATTAATCGTTGATTTTATGAGACACTTGCACCTCATGAATATTACAGTGCTCTCAAAGTTTACTTGACTACATTATCAGTGTGCCTGAAAAGGAGTTTTATTTATGTCTTCACTGGGAACAGGGGGGGAAGTTTGAAATTCAACTTTGTTTTTATATGTCACATTTAATGATAACAATCAACTGTGAGCCATCTCTGTAATTCCTTTCTGACACCATGGCACTGCACCATTTAAAATGCTGATAAATCTGTTATGATATAATCATAGTGATTGGGTAATTAATGAGTACTGGTGGAGATTTGAGCTGAAGCATAAACAACAAAGCAATTTGAGGTGACAAAAATATCAGGTGAGTGAACCCTGGTTGACAATCTTACCTGCTTTTAATATCATAATATATGTACTCAGGGAATAATGCAAATAAGAACCATAATGGGTCTGGTTTTTTTTAAATACTTATTCATGTCATTGCCAGTCATTATGCTCAGGATTTTTTAAAGGTTAAGCATAAACAGTGATTTGCATGAGCTTAAAAAAAAGAAAAGATAAGAAAAAGGCTCATTAGCAGTCAGAGGAGCAAACTTGCTAAGACAGGAAAAAAGCTGGCAGAGTGACATGGTTGAAGAGTGGCTGATGGGTTAGATAGGCAGATCCTTGCACTTTGCATTTAGTTGCAAGGGAGACTTTGACCAAATCTTTTCATTTTCTACTGTACCTCAGTTCCCTGCCTGTGAAGCAAAGGTGACTTTTCACCGTATCAGAGTGTCTCCAAGGCTCAACAGTATCCCTAGCTAAAAAGTGCTCACATACCCCTGGACAGCAGGAAAAGCAACCAGCTGGATGGACTCACCTCTGAAGAGCAACACGAAAGTTTGGGCTTGTCACATTCCTTGCCACCGCCCCTAGGACTTTCTGCCTACTGGTATATGTTTCCACCATACACCAGAGCCACAACACCAGAGCCCCTCCAGGCCTACTCTATGCAGACTCTCACTTCCACATGTCCCTCGCAGAGACATAGGCACATTTAGCTCTCCTGAAAAAGTAGCTCTATAGGAATTTGTGTCCATCCTATCTCCAGACACAAAAATAATGATAATTCTGGCAAATCTGAAAGGAGAGAAATTCAGAATTTAGAGATGGAAATGTTTTTCTGGCCGAAAGTCAATACAAATAACAGAAGTACTTCAAGCCAAGAACTTTGGGGTGCTACCATTTATATCACTGTGAAGAACATTCAGAGTTATCATCCTGTGTAAGAAAAACTGTGGAAGGGACATCATACTTTGACCTATTTTCTATCTAATGGAAAAAGAACCTGCAGACTGGATTATTGCAGGAGGTTTTTACATGCTCCTCTTTTGTTGACTCGGGTGGACTTTGAGCTGTGTGGACCTTGACTCCAGTCTGGTCCTTCAATTCTAATGTTTCAAGATGTTTCCTAAACACTACTGTAGTGAGAGGAAGCTGAATGCAAGGACCATTGAAACAGGGGAAAGTTTGTTAATGATGCTTGATATTCTTTTCCCAAATAATGATGTGAGGCTTAAAGTTTTCTATCTCATTTCTTACAAAATCAAGTCATACAAATTATGTCAAGGAATGGGTGAGTGAAATTACTCGAGTTATTAAACATCTGACACACTGAAAACATCTTACAGTACAGGATGAAAAAAAATAACAACATTAACAGCATCTGTCTCAGGCTTTCCCTAAGGGGCAGTTTGGATGAAAAAGAACAATAGCCAAGCAACTCTAGGAATAAAACAGATGAATGAGATACAAACAAACAAGTGAACTGAAAAAAACCCCAAAACCAAAATAACTTCAGGAAAAAAAAAAAAGACAAAAATTATTAAATTTCCCAATGGTAGTGTTTTGAAGTTCATAGTATCTGAGCCGTTCAATGAAATGGGGATGGGGGCATGAAGGCCACCAAGCTCTTTCCTCAAAAGCAGTGATGTTTAGCAAAAATCTTGAGGCCTACCTGTACACTGGGAGTCAAAGGGGCCCTGTAGGTCATACCTTTTGCTCTGTAGCACTTTTCTTTGCAAACCAAGCCTGCTCTGCTTTGGCTTCCACAGTCTGAATTTTCCTTCTGGTTTGATGAAGTTCAATGTATTCAGCTCTGACCTGAGAAATGATTGTTCACTGGTATAGGAGTGCTTCTGACTCTGTTATTTTCAATTTGGGACAACAGATATCCCTCACTCTGAAATCACAGGTATCACCAAAAAAGCCAGTCAGGATAGCAGAGTCAACTGTCATTGAGCAGATCTCAACTGTCATTGTACATTACTCCTAAAACTGTTCAAAAGGAGTCAGGGGAGTATTTGTATGGTCTGATCCCATGGATCAGAACAGGGTCCTTGCCTATTACCAGCTAAGTTCATGTGGAACACCAACACTACGATTCTAACTTATATTTCACCCCACAATTCCTCTGCAGAGGACTGTGGAAAGACAGAGAAGAGACAATCAAGCACAGAAGAACCAAGCTAAGGGGTAATTTCCAATTAAAGGTCATGTATGAATATGGATACTTAATTTCATCCAGAGGTAATGAATACAATTTTTTCTGAGAAAATAGTAGGTCCAAGACCACAGGAACTTTGTGGTTCGGGCATTCATGAGAACATGGAGATATCTTGAACAAAACTGCTGTTCCATGTTTTGACTGTATTGCACAGATGTGAGTTGATTTCATATTTAAGGGGATATCAATTATTATTTAATAGTGCAGATATTTGCTTTGTAACAGATTTGTTTCAGCAGAGTCTTTTCAATACAGAAAACTCTAATTCCCCATGTAAGAAGCTGTTGCTTTGGCCCAAATCATTGATGTCTTGTTCACTCATAATAATAATAATTATAATAATCATTATCATAATAATGATAATGATGATGATAATGATAATAATAGTAATAGTACACTTCAGGTTTAGAGCTAGACAATGTGCTGTGTGAGAGGTTGTACAAGCACTTCATGACCCCTTGTTCCTCACAGCTTGGACTCATCTGGGAGAGAGCACCCTTCATGGTGCATTACAGCCCTGCAGTCCATAAGAGGTGAACAGCACATAAGAATAAACTTGACCTTTCCAGAAATATGTCTTCACAACTTTCCTAAAACCTTTCCTGCCATTAGACATTGCTCTTGTAACATTCGATGAGATTGAGATCGAAACAGAATGCTGGAGAAGAGTTTCCCACATGACTGAAATGCTCTTCCAAAGCCAGCACTGCTCTGTGTTTTGGTTATCCTCACCCTCTTCCCAGCTGTTCATCCTAGCCTGCAGAGATTCATGTCATGGTAACTCCTGATCCATTTTTTCATCCTAGTCTGACTTCTCAGCCATCACAGACATTATTTTTCTTCCATGACTCCAGACATTGCAGACATGTCTCTTCCTATCTCTTATACCTCTCCGAGCATACTGAGCCTCCTACAAACTCCTCCTGGCTCATGGTTGATCTGACTATGTATTCCAAGACCACCACATTGATGTTACCTTTTCAGATACATTCCCAAGAGTTCCCATCTTTAAGGGCCCATGTTAAGAGGCTGGGTTGTGCAGTAGCTGTTTTATTCTGCTTTTGCTCCATTAGACCCTCAACAAAGTCAATGTTTTAATCAAAATTGTGGAAAGCAGACAAGAGAGAGAATTGATTTAACAAGAGCCCTGTGCTGAGGAAACTTACATTATAATCTCTCAGAGAGTCACAAGTCTTGACCCCAGGAGAACAAATTAAATTGAGATTGTGCAGGATATTATCTTGCCCTTCTATGCCTGAGCAAATTGTGTTGTGTATTGACAGCTGTCCTTTATAAATGGAAATATTAAACAAGCAAGGAAGGATAGGGAATGTCCTTCCACTTTTTCCCATTGATAAAGGTCCTGTTTATATATACATTTGCACATGCTGCTGCTTTTCAGAGTTTAAAAGCATTCTCTAGTCAGGCAGAAACCTGACTGAGTTAAAATGCTTGCCTGAATATTTAGGTCTGGCGGAGTTCGGCTTTTCAAACTGTTAAAGAAAACCTTCAGTAATACACTTATAGAGAAAACATTACTGAGAGAAAATCATGCCCTCTATGTGCACTGAAACTCAGAGACTTTGGCTTGCAATTGCAATTTTGAAAGTCTTTTCCATCCCTGTGCATTTGAGAGGTTTCAGACATTTAAAATATCTTCTAATTATTTCGTCTGGTTTGACTAAGTTATGGATTCTTTGTTGCTGGACTCCATCTGGGGCAGTTTACCTTAAGTTCAGAGAGTCACGGCTTCTAATTTCAGCTTTGATAAGCAGCTGTCACTATGGTTTATGCAGTATGTAAGGCAAATCTGCCTATGGCCTTATTGATACAGAAAACAAAAGGCAAGGCAGCTCTGGACAGCCAGCAAAAACATGACTAGTACATTTCCTGGATGTTTGTGCTGTAAAGCTGCTAAGACTTGAGTTGAACCCATGAAATCCAGTGGGAGATCCTATTTTTGTTACCAATCCAATCTCCCAATTTTTTCACATTGGGATTAGGTTCTATCCCTGGGTGGCAATAAAATTTCAGTTTTATTTCTCCCCACCTAGAAGAACGTCACTTGATTTGCACATGGACAACTGCCCAGACTAAATCTAGCAGTAGATTATTGTGGGTGAATGAGACCAAAAGAAGAAAACTGAACACACAAAAGAATAAGAGTATACGGGGAAGTCTTTTATCTCCTCTTCACTTGATATATCTATTAGGCAGGCACTCACTGAAGAGGTGATATGACACTAGATGCCTCCCAGGGATGTCAATTTGCCCTTCTGGATGCAGAACAGTAGGCTGTTTACCTTTGATAAAGACCAGGAAGAAATTCCTGCAGTAGGAACATACCTAGCAGCCATAGAATTTCTTGGATTTTCCTCAGAAGCAGCTGGTTCAGGCCTCCAGCAGAGCCCTACCATGATCCTAGGTCTGATCTGTGCTGCCAGTTCCTGACAGCACATTTTTACACACAGAAGATGAACTTAGACTGCTTTTCCGAAGTAGTGCAAAACACACATTCTTGGAACAGTCCAAACTTTACTGGTCCAGCCAAAGTTTGCCAGGCTAGCTTTTGGCTGATTTTCATTACTCTGAGCAAGCACACACAAGGTACCAAGGTTTCCTCAGGACAAGTAGCAAAGTGTGTTGATCTTGGTGCACTGCATCCCTCAGGCTGACAAGGGGAAAAGATCAGCGTTTTCATTTGGCAGAACCCAAAGGGAAACACTTTGACCACTCCTGCTGACATCAGTGTGTATTGCAAGTACCATCATTGCTACTTTCACTGTATCCCACAGCCATAGCTACAAATGTATTATTGGCCATAAAATTATGCAGCCCGTTTTTCAGTCTGCCTGCAGCATTTGACTCCCTGACCTGATGTGGTAATGAATTCCATAGGCTGACCGCACACCACATGAAGAAGTACCTCCTCTAATTTGTTTTAAATGCTCTGACCATTAACTTCATCCAGTGAGCCGTTTATTCTCTTATAATAGGAGCCAGCAACTTTAACTATGTCCTTCATAATTTAAATACCTTAGTTAAGTCTCCTCTATTTCATCTGCTGTCACTGCTAATACTCTTTTAGTAAAACAGCTTTCAGGAAGGGAAAATCAAGAGCTAGAGTGAGGAGCAAATTCGTCAATTGCTACTCACCATCTAACACACAATATATAAATACTGCTAGGAACATTTGCCTTCTCCTCTATGGGGCTTTTGGACCCAATCAAGGATGACAGTGTCACAGGAGAGGGTGTCCTGTGGCAGCAGCATGGCTCCTCAGATTTCTCACCATTGCCTGCTCCATGCACATTCACCCCAAACTTCAGAGAACTGCCACAGGTTGGCTTTGACGGGAGACTGTGCCCCAGGGCTGCAGGAGACCCTGAATCTTCCCTAACCTGTTGTGGGAGCTCGTCTTTCAGAGCCCCTCCTGGCAGATGATCCAGGCATGTCCTGGACACAGCCCTCAGTGATCAATGAGAGAATCTGCTACCATAGGCTCGTTCTGATGGAAGATCCCCCTGCACCTGCATGATACATCCATAGCTGGAGAGCACCTTTGTTCTGCAGAAATAGCACAAAGCATTCTTAATGCTGCTCAGAACTCAACATATGTCATTTATAAATCATGTTCCCTTTGTTCATTCAGCTCTATCCATTCCCCTTTCCTCGCTAGTGGTCTTACAAGCCTCACTAATCCTTTATGTCAGTTGTTGCCAAGTCTGTGTCTTATGCACTCATATGCATGCAAACAGTAATTAAAAGCTGTGGAGATTAGGACAACATCTGAAGTATGCAAACATAAAAAGTATCTACGAAAACATTTGAGCAATATGAAGACAGGAAGTGCCTGTCATCATCATCACCCCTCAAAACACTGACGAGGAGAAAACAATTCAATCTGCACTTCTGTCTTCTTATCATGGGCAAAACTGAGCTTTTTCAGCAGCATCAATCAAACTAGGTGCAGATGGGGGACATTTAAAAAAAAATAACTCCTTAAAAATTATAATATCAGTATATATGTATGAAAATCCAATGGAAAACTCTGGTTCTTGCATTTTGCCACATCACTTCAATTAAAGGTCAGGAAAAAAATCACTTCAGCAATAATGATTAAGGAACAAGTCATTTCTTACGGATTAATGCTGCCTGCAAAGAATTGATGGCCTTCAGATGTACCTCAGCCTATTAACCTTCTCTATCTCTCAGTCCTTGGAAATGCCCTGCATAGATGTTGCTATCGACATTTTAAGTTGGAAAGATGGACAGGGAAGAAGCTGAGCTTGCTACATAGGGAGAGAAAAGATGCTTTTATTTTTGGAGCACAGAGGGCATTTCTGGTACGCAAAGGCCCTGCATTCAGTTCTGTTGCATCAACAGCAGTCTGCTCTGCTTTGAATTGAAAGCACCTTTGCAAAGCCCTGCAGCTCAGCTCAATTCAGCTCATCTCAGCACACATGCAAGATGGACATGTCAGATGCTCCAAACGCCTTGGCTGAGCTTGGTCAGTGTGCTGCTATTCTGCAAGTATAAGCAATAAAGCATGATTTATAGAGTGACAAGAGCTACCTCCAACATCTGCCTACACAATGACTCACTGAGAGGACAGATTTGGGGCCTAGATGAGGAGAGGAGCCAGGCCGTGGCTGACAACAAAAGCAGCAAACCCACCCTGAACTAAGTGAATTGCTTGACCTTTAAATGACAGGAATCTGCCCAGTTAAAGAAGCAAACCTCATCCATCTCCATCACATCCCAAAAGGACATACACAGCAGGAAAGAAAGAGCCAAAGGGAAGAAAGACTTGAAAAGCAGTATTGTCAACTCTTCTAATATCACCAGAGGTTTTTCCTCCCTCCCCCTTGCCCCTATTTTAAAGCTTCTACCACAAGAGTCTTGTGATTGAGACTAGAAGGTTCCAGAAGTGCTAATATTGAAATATCTTCTGCCCTTTAATAATCCTTGCTGGAGCGAGGTGAATATTTTATTCCTTACCTTACTAACTCTGCTCAGCTGTACCTGAAGACTGCAAAATAACGTGGATATCTACCAAGGTGCTAACCTCACTTGAAGTCACCAGTGCAGATGTCAACCCCACCTTTATTATGAGGCAAACTGAGATATATCACTCACACGAATTTTTATGAGGTGCTTTCATAAGTGGCATACAAACCCAAAGATCTGAGAATATCTCTATCAGCTTACTCCTGATTAAAAGTAACAAGCATCAGTCTGGGAGCAGAAGTTTTAGCACTGACAGACAGATCAGTTATGTGCAGGCTGACCATTTATTATTTCTTTATTGGGACAGCCTTATTTGCCTTCCTTGGTGGGTTGACCCTGGCTGGACACCAAGTGCCCACCAAAGCTGATCTATAACTCCCCTCCTCAACTAGACAGGGGTAGAGAAAATACATCAAAAGGCTCATGGGTTGGGATAAGGTCAGGAAGAGATCACTCAGCAATTACTGTCATGGGCAAAACAGGAAGGACTTTAGGAAATTAGTTTAATTGATTACCAGTCGAATCAGAATAGGGTAATGAGAAGTAAAACCAAATCTTAAAAACACCTTTCCCCACCTGTCACTTCTTCCTGGGCTTAATTTTACTCATGAAATCTCTACCTCTTCCCTGACAGCAGCACAAGGGAACAAGGAATGGGGTTTGTGGTCAGTTCATCACCCGTTGTCTCTGCTGTTCTTTCCTCCTCAGGGGAGGACTCCTGCTCCAGAGTGGGGTGCCTACCACAGGAGAACATTCTTCATGAACTTCTCCACTGTGAGTCCTTCCCACAGGCTGCAGTTCTTCACAAACTGCTCCAGTGTAGGTCCTTTCTAGAGGGTGCAGTCCTCTGGGAACAGGCTGCTCTAGCTTGGGTCCCCCATGGTGTCACAAGTCCTGCAGCAAACCTCCTGCAGCATAGGCTGCTCTTTCTTCATGGGGCCACAGGTCCTGCCAGGAGCCTGTTCCAGTGCAGGTTTCCCACAGGGTCACAGCTTCCTTTGGAAATCCACCTGCTCCAGCATGGATTCCCCAGCTGCTTCAGGGTGGATATGTGCTCCACTGTTAACCTCAATGGGCTGCAGGGGGACAGTCAGCCTCACCATGGTCTGCACCACTTCAGGGGAATGCAGGAGCACCTCCTCCACCTCTTTCTTCACTGACCTTGGTGTCTGCAGAGCTGTTCCTCTCACTCTTCTCTCCGGCTGTAGTTGTTCCTGCGCAGTAACCTTTTCCTCTTCTTAAAAATGTTGTCACAGAGGTGCTACCACTGTCACTGATGGGTTTGGCCTTGGCCGGCAGTGGGTCTGTCTTGGAGCCAGATGGCATTGGCTTTACTGGACATAGGAGAAGCTTCCAACACCTTCTAACAGAAACCACCCTGTAGCCCTCTCTGCTACCAAAAGTTTGCCATGCATACCCAATACATCTTCCTACAGGTCCCAGTGAAATGAGGACTCAGACTTTAGCATCAGCTTTAAAAAGGCAAATTATATATTTCCCCTTCTCAAAGGGGAAAAGAGAATACCAAGCATGTGATGCAACTTACAGCAAATATGCTAGAGCAAGAATCACAATACTCTTGTCTTTTGTTTGTGTTTTGCAGGATATGGAATAGAACAGACACATATGCACATTCTGACTTTCCAGGTCCCCACTGTATCTGTGGTATATATGGTATCTCCTTGTACTGCCCCCAAAATAGCCCCACAAAGAACAAAACTTGAAACACTTAAAGTCCATTTGAAGAACTGATTTGCTTTGGTCAGTTTGAAAATCTCAGAATTCATGCAAATACAGACAACTGCTTCAAAAATTCCTTATCAGCTGAGGCGGGTAGGAGACGCTGAGACCATTTCACATCAAAGAAAGCAACTATCCATCTGTTTCTTTTCCGTGGCTTTCAGCGCACAGTTGAATCTCATAAAGCAGGTTTTTCAAATCATGCTCATTATCACTCTAACACTCTAACAATCAGCATGTTGTCAGGATGATATTTATGCCACACGCACAGATCCAGACAGGCATGCCATACAATGAATGGGATGGCATCATCTTGTCTCCTGCTCTGTCCTGGTACTTGCTTTGCTGTTGCAACCTGGTTTGACATGAGACTTGATGACATTACAGCTGAGTGTTGTTTATGACTGGACACAGTAACAGAACCTGTAGCAAATCCATCACTGGGAAAAACACCTCTCCAGCTAATGAAAATGGCAGATGTCCAGACCTGTCCTTTCAGCAATCTCAGCAGTTAACTTTGTCAGCCACAAGGTGTTGAGCACAATAGCTCTGTCTAGATGTACATGCTGGAAATAGATATTTGCCTTTTCTTCTGCTTATGTTTTTTCACTTCTCTCAGGCAGACCCAAAGGTAAGAAGCCAAACCCAAATGTAAGAGAAAAGATTCCAGTGGTTACAGGAAACATGGGTTTGCTGTGTCTTCACAGAAAGGAAAAGTCTATAGACTAGAGAGGACACACTGGGCAGACACAGTTCTGTAGTCTGTCTACCAGGGTATATCAGTCTATACAGAATCCAGTTCGTGATCTCCAAGACCGGTCCATAGCAGGAACAGAAGTGTGGTGAGGAAGGAAAGTCAGGATTCACTTCAAGACAGCATGCTTGACCATGGGATTCACTACTGTCCCACAAGAGAAAATTAACTTTGTTCCTTTGTCTGTGCACGTTTTTGTCCTTATTGTTGACAATGGTGAGTTAAAAACAGCTTTTTTAGAACAAAACATGCAATTCCTCCACTTGTATTATGTACACCATAGTAAACTCCTAGGTAGCCTTCCAGTTTCTATGGCCTGCCTCTTCAGCCTATTTGCCCATTTCTCTCTAAAGAAGCTGTTAGGGAACATTTTGGGATCCAGCTTTGCTGTTTGTTGTTTCCTGTACAGAAGACCAAGGTGAATTTAATTCCCTAATAAAAGGCAGATACTATATAGAGGCAGGGAACAAAACTTTATCAGTGGAGAAGCTAATGCCACTTAAGTCTTTTAATGATATAAGATAACACTTCCTGGCATCTTCACTTCTCTGAACTTTCTGAATTATCTGTGTAACTTAATGAGGTTTAAGCCATTTGATGACAGCTGCGGGAGTGACAGTTCAGTGTCTTTCACATTAAAGTCAACATAATCTTTCCTATTCAGAGGTGAGGAAGCAAATGACCTTTACAAGTCACTTGGAGTCACTCTGTGAAGGCAGAAGGAAAAAAGAAAAAGTTATTTCTGCAGTATGGCCGAGTAACAGTAATACACCTCTACACAGTGGTGGTAGACAGGGTGAGGCTATGTTACTGACTGTACTTTTTCATTCTTTCATTCAGCTTATAGCTCACTTGGCATGCTGTAATGGCTTATCGAGTGTCAGATGACAATGACTTACTGCATATAGTTTTGACCATCTTCATCTTATTGTGCACTGACTTGAAACAGAAGAAACATTAGCCCAAAGTGGAGTGATTTCCATGTGGAGAAACATACAGGTGGGCTCAAGAAAAAGCAGCTACAGGGGAAGCACCATGCCAGACCAGTGAGGGGGAGAAGTCCTGCCTATCCCCCAGCCAATTCAGTTGGCTTAACACATATAGCCTGAGCAAGGCTAACTGATAGGAGAGCAAAGTATTTGTCTCTGAGTAGTATCAGTACACTGCTCTGCATCTTACGCTCACTAGCTGTGTCAAATTATCAGTTGCCTTAGGGAAAAGGGAAAAAGAAAGACCAAACTATAGACAGAGGAAAGAAAGAAGCTAAGTGCAGAAAGAAACTTCTTCCTAGACTATGCAGAAATTAGCAGGAGCCCTAAAGCATAGCACACATGCAAAATAAACATTGTGTTTACAGAGACAACCCTCAGTCATTAAGACTCTTTTCCCTGTCAGCTCTTTCCCCTAAATATTGACCAACAGATGATATCACTGCTGTTCTGCCTTTAAACAAATGGGAAACAGACAAGCTGTTGCAAAAGTCCCCAAACACAGTTATATCACTCCCTTCCCTTCTGTGAATCCAGCCCGATATGTCAATTTGCTTTTTTTAATTGCTTTTTGTTTATTTCCTCAAATGGATTTCTTTGTGAAACCTGTTGACACTTTGTTTTAGTTTTTTTGGAGACTGCCTGTTTTCTCTGTTTAAACCCATTTGCACTACACCTCTTTCTGCAGCCTGCTTCAGGGACAGCAACATGGGCCACCATGGGTCTGAACACCAGAAGGAGCCAGTTCAGTGTGAGGCTGCTCTTCTGACCCCCCTGTGACATATCAGAGCCAACCTGTGGGGATGTGATGGCATCTGCTGCAGTTAGTCTTGGCACCTTTCAGCACCCCTGCCTCTCCACAAGGCTATGACTTCGGTGGCAGGGGCTGTCACTGCCTCAGAGAGGACTGAAACCGCCTTGGATTAGTTGAAAGGCTTTCCCTTCACTCACTGAAGGATGAGGGGAGATTACACAGATCTATACTATGAATCCCCAGTGTCAAGGAGGAAGAGAGATGTTAAGAGCAGAATATCTCAAGTAGACAAATTACTTATTCGATCAAGCCAGTGCATAGTGTGACATACCCTGGAGGAAAGGCTGACAGTACCATTCCCTTAGGTCTGGGAGGTTGGACTGGGCAAGATAAAAAATGTCAAGACCAGAGATGATTGTGTTAGAGAGGATCAACAAGAATACCAAGTGGCAGGACTTTTACACAGGCTCCTCAGCAAATAGCATGGACTGTAACTTCATCACAGACAGATGTGGTGATTCAGACTTGATATGAGCACTTGTACCAAGCCCAAGAGGAGATGGCATCAGTTGCCCCATCAGTTTCTAAAGCTAATCACAGCTTCTTAATGGCACAGCCCTGCAGTGCCATAGAACATGACTAGTGGTACCTTCACAACTTTTCTTCCTAGCTGGGAGATTCAAGAGCAGCGACAGGAGAGAAACATTCAAATGGCAAGAGTTAAGTTTGCCTAGACTGCTGCAAAGCTTTGAACCATGCCTCGTCTTAATCCCTGCTGACAACCTCTGCTCCTTCTCTGCTTAGCAGGAGCCTGGGGAGGCAGCTGGTATCCCTGCCCAGCCGTACTTTGAGGAGTCAGGCAGTGCCAGTGCACATAAGGCCCTGATACCACACTTAAAAGAAGACAGTGACTTGATTGCAGCCATTTTTCTGGCAATACCTGGAGTGTAACTGAACAAAAAGTTTAATTCTGGGGGAGCTGATGACTGTTGATCACAAGCCGTACTGCTTGTCGCTGGTGGATGCAAGGAGAATCTTCTGCTTTCAAAACATACTAACTACTTGGGCACCCATTACATGCATGACTTGCTCCTCTGAAGTGTGCCAGTTTGTGTGAAAGCAGTATAAATCCAAAAATCTCTTCCTAGTTTTAATCCTGATGAATTAATCAACAGACAATATTGCAAGCAGTCCCTTCAGAATGAGTGATATTTACATAAGAAAGAACAAGTACTTCTTCGTTAGTTATACATGGGTTTCATATAATTGAAGTTTCATTTTGTTGTAAACTCTAATGAAGCTTTAGGTTAAAATACAAAGCCATTATTGGATGCTAGTACTAATTAGCAACACACACCTTTAATGGTCTGATCCTCGAAACTCTGAGGCCCACAGGTAATGAGATTATAATGAGACTGTCCTCATAAATGGAATTATGAAGGGGGGGTGGTTTTGCAGAATTGCATTTTAGAGAAGCTGAGAGCAACTTTTCATAAGGAAAAGGGCCAGATTGTTTAACAGCAGCAGTTCTCAATTCAAAACCTTGGAGATACTCTGTTATTAAAAACAAACAAACCTGAAAATCTGGTTATGAATCAATTATAAAGACGTAGTCCAGTAAGTTTTACTTTGGAAAATGAAAAAGTTTACAAGAGAGAAATTCTGAAGCACATGACCTTAGTCTTGCCAATTGCTACAATTTCTACTCTTACAGTCTTCACGCCAAGTTGTATCTATCTGGGGGATTTATCCTGTCCTCACCTGAACATGCTGCTCAGAGAAGTTGTGGCTGCCTCATCCCTGGCAGTGTTCAAGGCCAGATTGGATGGGGCTTGGAGCAACCTGGTCTAGTGGAAGGTGTCCCTGCCCATGGCAGGGACGTTGGAACTAGATGATCTTTAAGGTTCCTTCAAAGCCAAACCATTCTGATTTTATGACTGTCTCACACCAGTGAGATGAACTGCCTGCACAAAATGTCTATCTGTCCCACTGAATGCAGTGACAGTCTTGAGAGACAGAACAATCCAGAATGCAATTTGTCCTGCATCATGACCAGTATATTAAATAGGGGGATGAATCACATTCTGGAAGAACCAGTATCTTTTCCGCCCGTGAGAAAAAGAGTATAGGCAGCATACTTAGAATAGCTACTTCACTTCTAACCAACTGAACCTGAAAAGATTAATCCCTCTGTAGAGTTTTGCACTGGTTTTGGCTGGGGTAGAGTTAAATTTCTTCATAGGAGCTTGTATGGGACTGTGAATTGGATTTGTGCTGAAAACAGTGTTGATAATGCAGGAAACTTCCAGTTATTGCTGAATAGTGCTTATGCAAATTTAAGGCTTTTTCTGCTTCTCATACTGCACCACCAGACTGAGTAGGCTGGAGGTGCTCAAGAAGCTGGGAGGGCACACAGCTGGGACAGCTGATGATAAGGAGACCTGTTCCAGGAATAAAAGGATTCCAGGTGGAGAAGGAACATAAACCACACACACACACTCCCCAAACTGCTAGAAAGTTTATTGCAAGATGCAGAGATATACCAAGCTAGAAAGAGAGATAACTAAAAGCTACCAAAGAACAGATTAGGCACAGATTCTTACCTGTCCCAATAACCAGGAGGCCAGCTCCAAGGTGCATCGTGAAGAGACAGGGTGGCAGGCACTACTTTAGCGGGTGTCCCCGTGGAAGCAACGTCGACCTCGGTGGTAATTGGATCTGCCTCCTCGATCTCTCTCGAACCCCAGGTTTTTATATGTCAAAAAGTGCCAATGCAGGGGGGCCATCCCGCATCAGGAGGAGTGGTCCTGTTGGCTCTTTTTTCCCACACACACACTCATTCTGATACAGGGGGCCAGTCTGCACCAGGAGGATTGGCCTTGTTGGCTCTTTGCCGTGCACACTCATTCTAGATGATCGGGGTGGTACACCATGGACCAGTTCCACAGTGTTAGACCCATCTAACACAAGACGCCAAGCCATATGGGATATGCTGACAAATAAAACTGAAGGAGGGTAGAGGCTAGCCAGGGCTGCCATTGCTGAGGGACTGGCTGGGCATCGGTCAGTTGGTAGAGAACAACTGAGGTTTTTGCATCATTTGTTTTTCTTGATTGTGGTGGGTCTTTCTCTTGCAGCTACATGGCAAACAAAAGGAAGAGCATTCAAACATCCAGGAGATTTAGAAGCAGCTTGAGGAGTTTTATCAAATGAGGAATCCTAAGTGCTTGGCAACACTTCAACATACTTTCATGTGCCTCTTGATTATTTCCTCCTTTTCATTATCCATGAGGGCATCTTGAAGCAATAAGGATCAAATGAATCCCTTGTGGCAACATGTTGCCTGATAGAAATTTGACCTTATAAGTGTTGGTGTTTTCCTCTTGCTAAAAGCAGAAGTAGCCTGTGCAGAATTCTTTTGCTGTATTGAATAATACATACCATATGGAACACTGATTCTAGGTCGTGGTGGGTTAACCTTGGCTGGACACCAGGTGCCCATCAAACCACTCTATCAGTCCCCTCCTGAGGAAGATGGGGAAGGGGAGTAAATAAGATGAAAAAAAAAAACCTTGTGCGTAAAGATAAAGGCAGTTTAATAAAGCAACAGCAAAAGCCACATACAAAAACAATGGAAAACAAAAGATTTATTCTCTACTTTCCATCAGCAGGCGATGTCCAGCCACTTCCCTGGAAGTAGGGCTTCGCTATGCGTAGCGGTTGCTTCTGGAAGACAAACAATGGTTATGTCAGACAGGTTATAAAAGTGACAAACTGAGCTGGACTCCCCTTTTCCTCAAAGCTCTATCCAAAAACCCCTCTTGTTTAGCACTGTACCTCTGAAACACGCCAACCACAGCAGACTGAACAAAGAGGAGGCAGTGAGCAGGGTACCAAGCCCCACTAACATACGATGCAAGCGAGCTGTTTTTAGGCAGACAAGCCAACAGTAGCTTCTGCTAATGCACAGTGCCAGCTGCCAGTCTTGCACCTAGCTGACATGTGGGATAAAACCTGGATTAGTCCTCGCTGAGATGTGAGCTTTTTCCATTCTTGGCCTCCTCAAGCACAGGATCTCCTTTGGATTTGCACTGAGATAATACGAATTGGGGATCACTGGAACAAAATATCAACTGTCAGACTTACCAGTGTGGTTTAAAATAACAATTAACATAGCAGAATTACTCCAGCTGTCAATACAAGCACTCCCATGACTACCTGCCTTGGCTGATGGCCTTCCATCCAGATGGTTTTGCTGAGGAATACACCAGGAGGAGTTGATGTTGACACTTGGCACTGGTACGATATTCAGAGTTGGTGGGCTTCCCATCCTACCTTGGAAACTGACACACTAATTCAACAGGTTTCCTGTTCCCTGCAGTGCTGACAGGAAGGGTCATACCACACTCCCCATCCTAGGAAGCAGACAGTGAGTGAGAAAACTGGGTTTCTGCCATTTCCTGGTTAGCAGACTGTGCTGTCAAAAGCAGCAGAGCCAAAATCTGACTTAAACTTCAGTTTGGTTTTCCACTGTATCTGTTTATTCATCTGTCCTTTCAGCCATCAGACTCTCAGTCTTTTTCACCCTTGACTTTTCATAATTGTCAAAGGCTCAACAGTAACAAAGACTCTACAAGTGGTGTGAAAATCAGCAGCTGGATGACACAGAGAGAGAGAGGTTAAAATCAACTGAGGGAAAAGCAGACAGGATTCAACCTCTTCTCTGCTCAGAGAAGCAGCAGGCAGATGGATGTTCAGTAGGTAGCTGCCAGTCAGTCTATCAGTGCACACAGTTCCCTGCCATTCACACATTCTGCTGTTAGTCTCCAGCCTGAAAAGTAGGGGATGCAATGCCATGTGAGAGGTGAGGGAGGCAATGGAATAAACAATGAGGGAAAAGGTTGGACTGTTTGAGGAATCCAGGAGTCTCTGAAGAGAAGAAATTCAAATTGTATATAAGGAGAAAGCATTACACACTAGAAACGGTGCAGTCCCAGGCCAAGCATCAAGAGAAGAGGTAGTATCTCCACTGTTAGAGTTTTTCAACACCTCACCAGAAAGGACTCTAGCAATCTTAAAAGGTGGTCACAGAATTTGAGCAGAGGGCTTGGACTAGAAACCTCCAGAGGTCCCTTCCCACTGGTATTACTAAGAAATTTATAAGTACTGTGTGTGCTTCTTTTTTTCTTCTTATCCTCATTTCTGGAGCAGATTCTGTGTTTAAGCAGTCTGCTTGGCACTCCAGCTTTCATGCCTACTTTTAAAGCAAATATAGCAGAAGAGTTGAAGTTCAAGAAAATGGATTTCCTTTAAAATTCTGTCAATAGACAGCTGAATAAAGAGAGAAAAATCTGAATGAGTCAAACACTAAGGAAAGGCAGCCACAGGAGTTCAACGATAGTATTAGACACAAAAGGAGGCACAGAAGAGGTTACAAATACCCCAACATGAGGAAAAACCTTATCTAGAGCTTACATCTCGTTGGACATGGACCAAGGCATTCAGCAGACATACAGCCATGTACAGACACACAACCATTCCAGTTCTATAAATCCCACCACACAGACTACCTTCAGTTGAGTGGACACAGCTCCTGCAATTCAGCTCTGCATAGCACAGTCCTGAAGGTTAGATCCTTCCAGCTACCAAGTCAAGATGTGGTGTGAGCTGCTTCATTGCCTTAGCAGAAGTACTAATTCTAACTACATTTATTAATTTATGGGTCAGGATTAAAGGGAGAGCAGGGACAGGGGACATTACAGTGGGGGTCTGCTATAAGCCTCCCAACCAGGAAGACAGAGTGGATGAGGCCCTCTGTAGAGAGACAGGTATGGCCTCACATTCACAAGACCTAGTCGTCATGGGGGACTTCAGCCACGCGGATATCTGTTGAAGGTACAACAGAGCAGGGCATAAGACATCAAGGCGGTTCCTGGAATGCACTGATGATAACTTCCTTCTCCAGGTAACAGAGGAACCAATGAGGAGAGGGGCTCTGCTGGATCTTGTTCACACCAACAGGGTGGGGAATGTGAAGCTGGAGGGCAGCCTTGGGTAAAAGCTTCTTGGGGAGCTATGGCTAATGATGAATTAAAAACACTGTATTTTAAATAATTATAGCTCCACTTCCACCTTGCACTTTTCAACAGGAATGGTCTCTGAATGTCTCTGTGCTGCACATGGAGGGATGTCCCTTGGGGACAGGCAGGCAGAGGAACAAAAAGCCTTGGTGTCTCTGCCATCATCCTGTGGATTTAGCCAGATGATCCCCATTCAGCTTAGAGTAGCCACAGTCTGAGATTCCCAAGAAGACTCTGGGATTTGTGTGAGTGCCCTGAGGACTTTACCACATTCATTTTGGAGAAGCCCTTTATTAAAGCCCTCAACACTTGACTGAACGATCTAGTGGCACAGCCTTCCCAACATCACAACAACCTGATTAACTATTAAGATCATTAAACTGAAACTTTTTCCCCAGACTGTCAATTTGGTTGTATCATAAAGCTTCCCAGGGAACTGCAGTTAGGTGGGAAAATGATAATGAAGCAAAGTGGTAGAATAAAACTCACTTTTTAAATAATTATAAGTTTACTACATTACATTAACACTTTTCGATGAATATTAAATTACCCGAGGTGTCAGGAGGAAATGCTCTATGCAGAAAAATAAAAAACAAGGAGTGGACTGCAAAAGCATCCCTTTCCTATTTCATTGAGTAGTATAATTAAATTTAGGATTGATTGATTGTCAGACATCTACAGGAGTAATTCCCTAGCTTCATTAAGGCTATTGTGCCTGCAGAAGCTTTGGTAGTAATTTCTCACAGAAGTGATCTAACTAGAGTCTGGTGATGAGGTAGTGACACGATATGAAATTATTACACAGGACAGTAGTTCCCCTAGCTGCTGTGCCTCTCATGCCTGTGGAATAGCTAGGGTAGAGCTTGGCTGCTGTGGTAGCATGTGGAGCAAGGCTAAACAGGGTGACAGAAGGACCAAGGAACAGCAGTGGGTCAGTCACTATTGCTGTCAACTAATGCAACACCCCACACCCCTGAGTAGATCATGTGGCTCAGAAAGTAAAGAAATTTCTCAAGAAAACAAATAAAACAGATCTGCTGCAGATGTATGATTAAGTGAATGTGAGGCTCTTGTCTTTGGAATTGTACCAACAGGACAATCCATCTCCTCTTCCTAAGAATACCCGTGCACATGCATAGCTGGGATTGCTTTTTCACCAACACTGCCCTCAACAGCACTGAGTTGTATCTCTCATGTTCTTACCCATACTATTCACCAACACCCTTCTGCAGTTCCCTGCCATTATCCTTAATATTTATCACCTTAAATACCTTTTGTAATGGACACTGTCACTTCACTAAATTGCTGTGCTGTAGTGGTGTCATCAGGGACCAGGATAAGCCTGCAAAAGGCACTCTAAATTACAGCATATCTGTGCTGTGCAAAGATTTGGATTTGAATGCTTGATTCCTGTCTATCTCTCTAATGATTATGCATATGATGCTGAGACAGATAGGGACACAAAATCCTGTTTTCATCCACTTCAGCCAGTATCAGAAATAACTTGCCTCCTTTCTTGAGCAGGAAAACTTATCATGCTCGCAGCGGTTTCTGGCACAGGTTAGCCATTCCTCAACTAAATCTGAGAGAATGAAGCAGCTTTTCTCTGGGTGAAAAGGCTCTCTCTTCTTTGGCAGCTTTCATAACCTAAGAGGTTCTGAATGTCTTTGATGCTTCCTAACCCTTTTTAAATAGGATGGTAGTTTGCCTCTACTGAATTTACATTCCTACCCATATTCAGCATCACTCTGTTTTCTATTGTTCTCCTGTTATTTCAAAAGGACAAAACTTTGACTATTGTTATCAATCTTTTCTCAGGGTCTAACCCAGCATGACTCTTGGCAACCCTCATTTTAACCCTATACTTCCTGACTTCAGCTGTGAGCTTACCAATAAGTTTTCTGTTCCTTGTAGTCTCTCTGCTAATTCCTAGTATGTGTCTCAAGAGAGCTGATCATGTTCATCCCTAGACTGTTTTCCCTTTGCCTGGGAGTTGAATTCCTGCTCCCAGGTTTTGGCCTCCTTGTACTAGTTCTTCCTCTTAAATTAAAACAGATCAGCTCACGCTTATGTATTTCAGGGTTATTTACTTCTTCTGATCAATACCTTTTTTTTTTCTTATTTTTTTAAACATATTCACTCCCTCCACATGCAGCAATAAAATTGCTCCACTTATTCTTTTACTGTGGACTTTACAAAGGAATTGATGAGCTGTCACATACAGGATTATTTGTGTCTTTCCACTGTTGGCAGCAGTTGCTCTCCAGACTATTGCCAACCACTTAAAATCTGTTCTTCTGACAAAATTCTCCAAGAGAGTTTGTGTAATTTTTTGAGTAATACTATTACAGTTTAAATACAGTTATACTAGTAAGCATCCAAACCAGATTCTGGGGTGTCTACAGCAGAATTTTATGTCATGCCATTCTCTATTCTCTTTTTTATCTGGTCTCTGCCTTTAGTGCTAACCAAAGGTCTGCTGCTAATATAAAGCCTTACACCACTGCCTTTCACAGACAGTGCATGCCACTAAAGTCTGAGTTCGCTCCTTGGCTGTCCCAATAGGCTTTGGTTTTGTATCCAGCATCAGCTACTCTAGCTCCTCTTTTTAGCTGCCTGTATTTGGTTGACCAAGAAAAAGCAGGTCTGTGCAAGGATGGCCATGTTGAAGACCAGCATTTGGCAGTAATTAAGTTCCTATTCAGGACCAAGAAGATGCATAAGAAACAGTGTGATATCTAGGACAACATTGTCACCTGCTACCCCACAGTGGTTCATCTCACCACGACACTAGTTTCCTCAGAGCCCTGCCAGATTATGATACAGTGATTTTACAGTCATAGGCAACTCTCAGCCCTCTCAGGCACTGTAGTAATACTGCAGGTGGGCAGGGTTCATATTGCCACTGTATTACAGGGTTAGGATTAGGGCAGAGACAGGTAGAAATTATCCTGACTTTCCATACAGCCCTGATGGCACATCTGACTCGTGTTGCAGAACTGCCTCTGAGGGGTCAGTCCAGAACCCTCAGCACTGTACTAAAACGCAGGGGCATATATCTCGCTTTAATTCTAAAAGTTAAAATATAGTGCTTATTTACAGACTCCTGATTACATCTTGATTTAAAAAGCAATAATCGATTAAGCAATAAAGACTTGTGAAAGGATATATTAATAATTTTCCATTTATTTCTATCCCACTAATTAAAGACTTTTCACTATTAAGCTCTGTCCTTTAACACCCAATATGAAGTAATATTTGTCTTTTTTTACATTCACTTAAATATCAATTTTAATTTCTTTTGAATTGAAAATTAATTTGGTTTTTGGTTTTCTGTTTAAATTGGAAACACCTTAAGGGCACCTGTTTGTTTTTTCTCTTGAAATGTCACTTGTTAATTTGATAAGTGTTTTTAGATGTCTTGATGGAGCTGCAAAATAGTTACAAGAATGGCAAGTTAATTATTTCAAAATTCTAAGGAACATTTGTTATAAAATTCCCAATTGAATACACTGCCCAGAACAGCAGATTTATTTATTTTTAGCACCAGAACAAATTTCTTTTAATTTCCCAGATCATATACGTAATAGTTTGCAGCTACCAAAGAGGTAGTGTTTCAACATGAGTATTCTTGTACCACTGGAAGTAACAGCAGTATATCCAATAAGTCATAACACCATTTTAGCATATTCGCACTTCTTATTGATGTACTTCAGTGATGTGACTTTTGTCACAAGGAAGTTGATGGTGAAACAGGAATCCAAGCATGCTTTTCCATGAACAACCTTAAAACCTAGAGGTTTTCCCTTCTCCTAGCAGGTCTGGCCCAGAGACATGAGTGTTCCCAGGAGAGGGACTTCACCTCCACATCTTCAAACTTGAGCTGGTCACACTTAGGGTAGATGCAACTGCCTGAAAGCGCCTGCTAATTTCAGGCCAATATAAAATCTCTATAACAAAACAACTTTTTTCTCTGCCTTTTTTTCTGGTTTTTTGCTCCTGAAAAAAAAAAAAAAAATCCCCAACTTTAAAACCATTAACAAAAACATCAAATCTCTGTTAATCAGCTAAGCACATTTTGGCTGCTGTGTCAGATGCACGCTATCATAACCTTATTAAAACTGTCTTCATAATGTTATTAATGTTACCAGCATAGCCTTGAAATGTAACTGAAACTGCAATAAGCCCACTAATACTGAAAGTTTTTCTTGCCACACACAGTTTTATAAAGCTGATTTTGCTTGTCATTATTACAGAAATAAACAGCAGATTCAATGTAAGAAAATGTTTAAACAAGAGGCTCACTGGTGGATAGGGCTTCAGAAAATAAAGAAACTCAACAGACGTATTTTTCCAGATCATGGGTTTTCCCAGAACAGTGCTGAGAAACTAGACAAGCTTTTTAGCATAGCAGTATCTGTGGATCCTGTATCATGCATGTCAATGCCCTTTAATTTATTTTGCCAAAAGACAAACATGATTTAGGGTTACAACTTTGCAAAGTACCTCTACATTTATGTTTAGACACAAGGACAAAGCCAACAGTATCAGCAATAATATATATTTCTATGTAACAGCTCAACCATAGTCTCGTTTATGTCAAACACATCACAACCTAGGAATAGGAAACAGTGCATGGCTGTCTCACACTCAATAATTGACCTAATAATTCAAGCTAAAGCGCAGGTTGGAAGGAGAGAGTGCTCTTCTTGAGGGAAATGTTGAGTGAAGAAAAATGGACTGACAGAACCATTGTTGGGGTTGTTTGTTTTTTTTCTTAAACGAATTACCATAGGGGTAAAGGTTCATCATGGATACTTGCATCCTGTGCCAATCCTCCCTAACGTGACTGCAGGAGAATGGAGTCCGTGTTGAGTTTGTACCTTCCCAGAGCACCAAGTACTAAGCCCCACTACTACCTTCATCCCTATCCAAACAAACTTTGCATTCAACTGTCCTTCAGCCTGATGTGAAGAAGGAGCTGCACTCAGACTGAGCAAGTCAAGGAACCCTCAAGAACAGAGAAAGCTCTTGGCACGCAGCCACCTGCATTGAACCTCAGCTTCAACATTTGACTAAACCAGGACAAAACACTGCCAGAACCTTGCAGGGGCACTGTAGAAAGGAATGAGGAAGGTTCAGTACTCCTGTGTGGTGTTAAGAAGCTCTGAATCCTTATTGAAACAGTTAAAGCTATTTGGTGGCTGAAATTATCTTCTGGGCTCCTCCTGGAATATTTGAAATTTTGCTTAACAGACCCTTTATGGTTTCAATGTGATAAAGTCAAGTAATGAGGCGTCTCCTCTCCATTCTTTTTTCTTTTGTTAACACTTCCATTGATTTACAGCATCAATGTAGAAATCACTGTAGACCACTGTTTGGCCTAAAAATTAGGGAAAGCTAAAAGGAAAGATTTAAGCTTACTTCTCACAGAAGTTTAAAACTCATTTTAAAACTTATGATGATACGTACTTCCCCAGATAAATGGGGAAGTGCCATTAAACTTTTTTTTTCCCCACATAAAACAGATTTCCAGTGTGTAAAGAATATGTTTTCTTGTTAGGTTTCAATTTATTCTATCTAGCTGCAGACCCTCAATGCATAGTGTATGGCAGTTCTTGTTTAGGACAGCGTAATTAAATGTGCAATAAAGTGAAGATTACCTTATTTCAAGTCAGTTATGTTCTCCAGAAATTCTGTAGTACCATCAATGTTAATGTTGCTATCACTATTTTCTCCAACATTCCCTCCCCTAAGGGCAAAGCAGTAACCTTGCCCAACGGGTTAAGCGTCTTGGGGGCAAGGTGAGCGGAGGCATGGCAGAGTCAGACAAGGGGACAAGACATGAACACACACCACCACACATGGTTCCAGATGTATATCTAGCAAGAAGCCAAGCAAGGCATGAAGGTGTCAGAGACAATGCTATAGCAGGGTGCCTAGAGATGCCCAGATGTCCCATGGGGCTTGCATGGTTTTTCTTGCTCACCACGGTGCTGCTGACTGGTGGTGCTCTAGATGCAAGTCATCTCCAAATAGTAGTCCTGTCCCAAGCTGTTACACGTGCCATTTTGCAACACAAAGATGGGCAATGAAAGCTAAAAACAGATGCCAAGTTTTGAGAGTGTCCTGAAACAAGGGAACAGAGCAAATACCTCAGGAGTAATCACAGCATTTGTACCAAATAGCAACCATTTAGCCAAACAGTGTGAACATCCATGGACCCTTGGCTGTATTTTTAGTACATTCCTTCACCTTGAAAAACGGGGAAGTACCAAGCCCAAATAACTTCTGAAAACTGTTTCCTGCTTCAGCCTTTACACAAACTAAAGAGTAAATTTTTGGATATTTCTAACATTTCCAGATCTGAGGGTTACTACAGTCAACTAACCTGATGTTGCAGGCCAGACAGCGTTGCCCTGCAGCTAATTTCTGCCACAAATCCTTAGTGTCTCTCTTTGCAATAATGTGTCTACAAGGTCATGGGCCACTTGAAACTGGGGAAGGAGTATCTCAGCACAAGTATGAGCAACTTCTACCAGGTTTTCCCCCTTAGAATTACAGTTCCTATTTATCACTGGACATTCTTTTGTTCAGTATTTTCTCTATGCATCACCTCTCTTTTCCATTCATTTTTTCCCACATTCCATTCTATTTGGGGGTTTCCATAGAAACAAGACAGACTTTCTTCACAAATGCCCAATACTGAAAATTGCCTGTATACATTAAGTTTATTAAAATGCCATAAAAAATAGGATCTCCAAGATATTGATAGATACAGAGGAGTGCTTTTGCATTTAACTAGAAAGCAGATCAAAAGCATTTTTTTAATCCTAGTCTCTCTCAGGTGGATAAACCAAATTTTCCAACCTCCTTCATTCTCTCCCATAGGTAATCTGGGACAAAGACTTCACTTTGTTTTACTCCGGGCCATTGTAACACAAGTTGTTATTTCACTTTGGCTCTACAGTCCCCTGAAAAAGAAAACAAACAAACAAACTGACAAAACCCCAGGTACTTGAAGTTAAAAGGAAACCTGTCATTTCTTCTGGAAAGTTAATATAAAATGACATTTTATTTCAGCTTTTGAAATCTAAAAATATGAAGTGAAGTGATACTTAAAATTGAGTTACAACAGAGTGAAAGTACCCATGAAAAAAACCACTTTCTGGGGGGGGAGGTCTCAGGAGGGTGGGTAAAATTGATGCATTCCCGAGGGACAACAGAAGAGAATTTTGGTTAAATCCCCATTCCAGTTCAGAGCAGGCTCCCCTGAGAAGTTTCTAGTGCAGGGCTTGTATCAGCTATAGCAGTGCTCAACAAAGAACTCTCAACACAGAAACATTGTTGTGGCAATACAGATCCAGAAGTGAGGGAAAAAACTCCTCTTAGCCCAGCTGGATGAGTAGAGGTTTAAAAAACAACCTCCCTCTCTAACCTAATTTGTGAGTACCTTGTTTTACCTCTCCTGCTTTTCATTCTCCCTTACAAAGACAACAAAATTCACTGGTAGTATTTTCTCACTTGAAAAATTGTTCGTCTCTTGCCTGATGCTGCAGAAGTGTGATACCCTAATGAGATGAAATGCAGTGAGAATATGGGAGAAACTAATATTAGCAACATGCAAGCAAACAGCTTTATCCAGGAATTCAGATATGCCTACTCACGAGCAGTCTCCTAGTGGGGTTTTCAACAATTTTTCAAATCTTCACAGATGCCTACTTATGTATTTAAACATCTAAAGAACTTTGGAAATTCAGGCTGTTTCCTTTAGTGCCAGTGAGTACAAAGGTGAACTAACAGAACAGTTTTAAATCTGATTTCCCTTATATGTGGAACAGGTAGTTGGAGGATTTTCATTCAAAGTCAGCCATGGACTGGGCAAAGTGCTTGCTTTGTTGCTCTGAAAAATCCAGTGCATTTCCTATTACCACTCTCTCTGCAGTGGTTAATGTCTTTTCTGCATAATCCTTCAAACCAAAAGCACATTAATAATACACTCTCTGATTCCCATGGTGGGTTTCAGTTCTGTTACATTGCTTCTCTATATTAGAGCCTAGTGACCTATTTCACTGTGAATCAGACACGTAGGTAGACACAGTCAATTCCGAAAAGCATCATATTACTTGAACAAGAAAGAAAGAAGGGAACAGTCGTGTTATTTTTTATAATGGGACAGTAATGGTAAATAGAAGATTAATCTGTGATTAGTCAACACTAGGATTGCTATAGAGATCTAAAGAGTAAAGACTTGATCTTTATTTTGTCTTCTGTAGGACACCATCTCCTCTATTTGTGTCTAATATGTTTGCAGTATTTGCTCAGCATTTGTTAGATATAAGGCCTACATAAGGCTCATTGACACTTTATGTCTGCAGATTACCAATGGGATACTGAAGCACAGAGGAATTACACACTCATCCAGAAAGGCATTTAAACTCCCTGTCTCTATTAAAGTGAATGGCAACATGATGTTCAATAGTGTCCACCATGGCAGATCTACATGAGCTTATTAAGTTATGAGGTGTAACACAGCTTGTGCCCCGCTTCACAATCACAGAGCTTAAATAATTTAAGACTGAGGCCTGAGACAATGCCATGCCAACATATCTACTAAACCTATAAAAGAACAAGGAGTACATCCAGACCTGCAGTCCTTATCTTCTGTCCTAGGACATCCTTATTCTCCAGTTTGACTGTCCTGCATGTATTGATGTAAAAGAGCAGAGGTGCAGACTATTGCCACTGGGATCTTTCATGCAGAGTGGAAAATTTTCCAGTTCAGCAACAGCTGAACAGGGCTGTTGAGCATCTATTACCCCAGGAGATGGTAAGGCAAGAAGTGCTCAGCATCACAGAGGATTTAGCCCAGGTGTTTCAGATGTTTCCAGCTTTAAAGTTCATGATGTAAGTCTGAGATACATTTTCAGCTCTTCACCTTTTCCTTGACATAACTGGGATTGGAGGTTTCACACTGCAGTTTTCATGCTCATCAGGCCGATGCATCTCAACAGCTAATGACATTGCTAAGAAGTGGAAATGCATCGTCTGGGTGTCTTACATGTTGATCACACCCAAGTAACTGAGGTGAGAGAAAGTACAACATACTGAGATCACCTTAGCGAAGAGGGTGAAGTGTGAAAAGCACAGCCTTATCCAACTCTCTTGCAGCTAAGTGCACAGATGAAAGATGTATTTGGAGAGATGCCAGAGGAAGCAGAGAGGAGACAATCAACGCAGACATTTCATAATACCTTGAGTCCCAGGGAGAATATAGCTTGCATACATAAAGTACCCACTATAAAGAATGGGCAGTAATGTTGCCACAGAGATTTTAAGTTCTTCCCCCCTTAAGAAGCCCTTGTCATTTGTTAGCAATTACAAGAACAAAGTCTGTTTTTAACCACTCCATGAACAAAGGTAAAAGGATCCAAGGTTCACATCCTCTGGCTGATTACAGTGCTATTGAAGATGAGTAATAATTTATTCCATATTAAACCCAATTAATTATGTGATAAAATGGACATTTAAAACAAAATTCTATCGGAGTGAAGTGTTCCCTTTGCTCATTCTTATGAAGATGGTTAACTTGGTAAATGCCATCCACTGCCCAAAAGGGACGTAAGGATCCTGAGATTCTGTGGCCTGCTTTAAGATAAGTCAGGCTGCAAATTCATAGCAACAGTTGTTGTAATTAATTCAAACATTAGGAACATGCTTCTTGAGAGACCTAATACAGGCATAGATAGGGATGCCCCATCATAAAGTTATGTATAAAAATTCTATTAACCCATTCCCTTTCATTAAGGTCTGTCCAGGGGAAACACCATAAACAAAGAAAACAGATCTGTGGCTTGATACATCTCTAGTTGTGCTCTGTGGCAGCACAACTGCAGCAGGCATTTTGCATGCAAATAATAGAAGAAAAAATAGCCTCAGAAGAGAAAGCCAGGCAGCTGTGAACTTATACAAAATGTGCTGCTGCGTAGCTTGATAATGTGTTTAGGTACCCATGAGATAAAAGGCTATTGGCTTACAGATCAGAGTGCTGAGGTATGTTTTAGCGTAAAGCCAATGCCAAAGGGAAAAGCTTTTCTAATTGCATGAAGATTTTAGAAGCTTAAGCAAATTCCATCCTAAAAAACTTCTTCCAAGTTCCTATGCCCTGTGAAAAAGACTTAAGTGCAAAGGACATAATGAAAATGTTTCCTCAGCCAGAAATCACCAACTAATCCAATGCACAGCCAAATCTACAGAAAGGTTCCTAATGAACCAGTGCATGCCACATTCAATCCAAAGAAAGGTAAATGGAAGCAGAATCCCTCCGTGGCAGAACTCTTGGCTCTTGTCTTCCTTTTTGAACATATAAAGTGCAAAGGACCCCTAAGCATTTTAAGTGAGCACCCCTCAGGGTTGAGACATCAGTCCTCAGGGTTGAGACATCAGTTGCCAAGCTTAACTTAGCAAACAGGAGGAGGAAGAAGGAGGCAAGAACCCCTCAAACGTCTGTTTTACCACAAACTCTTACAAGGCAGAGCTCGCCAAGTCACTTAAGGAGCACATTGCTCAAGACTCGCAGCAGATATGTGTGGTATCTTCCTCATAAAAAAGGTTTCCTAGAGGCAAAGGGTGGAGAAGCAAGTGATAAGACAGTTCTACTTAACTGTATCATGCACAGGGAAGACTTGACTGGCCAAAACTGAGCAAGGGAGCCTCCTCCATTTTAACACTGCCAGTAAAAACAGGAAGACAGACAAGTGATTCACCTGTAAGAGAATTCCTGAAAGGTAGGCTGTTAGGAAGCAGGAAGAGAAGCATTTGGGGAAATGGGTATGCAGATTCAGGTGTTTGCAATGAGCAGCATTTGTTGATAGTGCTTGTGCCTACTTGGCTTCATGCTGGGTAGTTCAGCCTTACACTGTGAAATCAATCCATTTTCTTGCCACCATAAAATTAAATAACTGACCGAGGACCCACACTCTGTCACTTCAGTGCTTCTGAGCTGCATGTCCAGATATGAAGACAACCCATATTTGGAGGAAACGTAAAATAAAAAGTACCTGAACACAGTAAGAGAAGTACAGTCTAATGTTTAAAGAAAGAGGTAGAAACTCAGGCTACCTGCTTCCTGATTACTGTCACAAAACTCTTTTGAGCATCAGCTGGGTCATCTTATTCGTTTGTCCAACCTCGTCCTCGCTGCAATCTCTTTGGCTCTGAGTTAGGGTGTTCTATCAACTGTGTCTCACCAGAAACACAGCTCAGACTGTTTCAAATCGGTATCTGGAGTGGCCACATCTTTCTGGTGTAAATGTCAAAAAGAAAGGACAGAGCACCAAGTAGGTGAAGGCTGGGAGCCACACACAAACCCTCAGAATAAATGTAGTGGACAGGAGGAAGACAACTAAAAATGCTCTGAGGTACATCTATGATCAGGATACCAAAGATCTGAGAGACTTCATCTTCCCTTCATGCTCTGTTTTTTTCCAGTGACATTCCACCTCTGTCTACCTCCAGGCTCTTTGAACTCTGAAATTTCCTCTCCCCACTCCAAAGAGCCCTCCATCATGCTTTACTCAACCAGACACTTGGCTGGCAAATGCTAGTATGAGAAGTAAACAGAGGTAGTCATAAAAACCCCTGGGTCAACACATGTAAATAAATCCTACACCATGAAAATAGTAATTCTAGCTTGAAACTTTCTTAAAAGTTTGCTGAGCTAAAGGCAAACTTCTGAGCTATGAAGAAGCATAGATTATATTTATTTGTTGCCTTAATTATTTTCACACTCCTCTGCCCTTGCTGATTTTATCAGTGAATGGCAATGGAAAAACACTACTGAAAAAAAACCCACATGGAAGTCTGTTCATGCCATATGTCCAGCTACTGCAAAACAAGACATGCTGGAAATCTCTCAAGAAAACCTGATGCCATGATATTTCCAGCTCAGCTTCTAGAACAGAAGCTCACATTTCTTCTGCTTCAATATCCATGGGAGGTCAGTGTGTAAGAAAAAGGCAGCTTCGGTTTTCCCTCACAGGAGAAATAGCACAGTGGCTGAGGACACAGGCGTGGTCTGAACAGTAACGAGGTCTGACAACACGGTATGAAGCAAAGCTGCACTGAAGCAGTAGGAAGATGAGCCCTTATTACGACCCGCCCAGTCATCAGTACCAAACATAGGATCATAAGTGATGCCATGTCTTCAGTGAACTGCCAGGTACATTTGATGTCGAGGTAATCTAGAAGCAACAACCACTCATGCAAAGCCTTTTAATGGCTGATAGGCAACTCATGATGAACTGACCACAGTGCCTCTTCCCCATCCCCTTTTGCCATTCAGGGGGAGCACATAGAGAAGTGCAGAGTGAAGTTGAGCCTGGGAAGAAGGGAGGGGTGGGTGTGTTTAAGATTTGTTCTTATTTTTCATTGTACTGATTTAGATCGGCAACAGCTTAATGCCCCAAGTGAAGTCTGGTTTGGCATTTGGCAGCAATTGCTGAGGAATTGCTGTCCTTATCTTGACCCAAGAGCCTTTCATCGTATTTTTCTCCTCCTCCCCAGTTGAGCGTGGGGAGTGATAGAGCAGCTTGGTGGGCTCCTGGCAAACAAAGAAGTTCAACCCAGCACAACTGCCCATATTGTTCAGGGAGGCAGGGTGTCAGCAGTCTATCTACACAGCTAATATTGGCCTAGGGGCAGGGTGTCAACAGCTTGCTATGAGGCAGCCTGAAGGACAATCACTCTCAAGAGCACTGTCTATTGTACTAGTCAATTCAACCTTTGCATGCTAGGAAAAACATTTCATTGGTCCACAATGCTACTTCTGTACTTGATTAAAATCTACAATCCACTGGGAAAGTTTTGGCTGAGTGCAGGGATATTTTTACCTGAGGGTTACAAATACGTAAAATTTGTGTGTGAAAAACTTTATATAGCTTCATGATTATGATTTCTCCTCAGCCCACATCCTCTCTCCCGCTTTTGAGACTATGATCACTGTGCTCATAAAGTAAAAAGCTTCTCATTATCAGTTTTAATGGCAGCAGCATTTCATAGAGGTAATGATTATATTACCTTAACTCCTGTAGGACTGATTTCAAAAGTTTTCATCATCCAGTTTGGGTGGAGGAATTAGCAACAAAAAAAGCAGTGAAATGCATTTGCATCTATCTAAGAGGCAGTCAGAACAAGAGGTATCTCTAATCCTTTCTCCATTTGCAGGTAACAGTTGGTCTATTCATGTTAGCTAAAACTGGAGACACTAACAGGTTTTAATGGCCTTGGTTAGCTTCACCTGTGCCTACAGTCACAGCCATGCCCATGGACCCAGGGGCCTCAATAAATGAGCTTCGATAGCTTGGCTTTTTAGTCCCTGCTTGAGCTGTATTATAGGTGTGTCTGGCTCTAGTTTGGCCATAGCTACGCCTATTCCTTGGATAAAGAATTGATCCAAATCCTGATCCAAAGACTTAAAATTTACCCCTAAAAAATTATCTATGCTCTTCTTTTTCATCTTCTTGCTACATCGCATGTTAGACAGGCATCTCTGAAGTCAGACAAGTGTGTGTGCTTTTTGACCTTCAAGACAGAGAACTATTCGAAACACCATGCAACTGGAATGATTCTGAGACAACTAGCATCCCAGCCTACTGCATTCCTATGGGCTGTGAAATAATGCAAGCATGTTGAACTTCCATGTGGCTCTACCTTGACCACAAAATCAGCAGAAGAGTCTCAGAGATTTTGTTGGATGGTTTGCAGCTTGGAGGTCATGAGAAAACCCTGCTCACTTCCATCTGTGACTGTCTGAAGATTGCTGTATGAATCAAATTCCTAGCAAATGCAGTCTGCTGAGCAGTGTAAAGAGCAGAAGGAGGGAAGCTGGTACCTCTCTGTGTACTCAGATCAAACCCTGTTGAAGAAAACAAGGTAAAGGAAAGGACAACTTGACTAACTAGGATAATTTTTATTCTATTTTTTTTAACTGAAACTCTTCAAATGGAGCAAAATTACAAGGAAAATTTCCCATCCTGTCTGTGGAAATAACCCTGACACCTATGCAATACTTCGCACATGGATGTATCAGTCAGATACTGCTTTTCTACTAGCTCTGCCCGCTTCTCTGTCTCTTCCTCTTTTAAAAGTAGTTTGAAGCACATTTGCAGCAACTAATCAGCATTGGTAACCAGAGGTCACCTGGCAGCGTGCAAAGAAATTAATGGGAAAATAAATCTTGTCTCTGTGCCCTTAGATGGTGCAGTATAGTACTTTTTACCATAATTTTATCAGATATTATAAAAATCTATCCCCACAAAGACCTAATAAATTCTAACTCTACTACCACTGCCTTCCATTCTGCACAATGATAAAAATTCCCTCATCTGGCAGTTAAGTCAAGTCATGCACAAGTTTTGCTGGCTCCTTTCTTGTTGATCAGATGATTTCTGTTCAGAACCCTGCAGTGGTGGAAGAAGGGAAATATATGTGAGGTGTCTGAGGCAGTGAAGTAATTCCCAGCTCGTTCAGGGAAGGAAAACAGACAAATCTTGCACTTTCTTTGAAATACTGGTCCAAATTCACACTGTAAACTTTCCAGTGTCAAAAAGTCCTCATTAAAGGTAACACAGTGAAATTTACTATGTTGTGGTGTCTGCAATGTTATTAAGAGTCTACAAATATATTCTAGTAAAAAGACATACTTTATAAGGCAATAATTACCTCTCTTGTAATTTTTACGCAGTTTAGTACCTCAAAAAATATGATCCAGCTAATCCATTTACCCAAGTAAAATTAGGAGGATGGAACAAACAGATGTGGATAGCGCACTGATTTCTAAAATTGTGTGCTTCAGACTAATGAAGAAACATCTGGGGTGGCTGATTTTGGAAGATAGGTCTTCTGTGTTCTCTGTGTTCTCCTAGCTCATAGTAACTGCTGCTTACAGGAGAAAGGGAGTTCATTACCTTATCATTCCAGCCTGAATGGAGAAGCAGATTAAAATGATCTTTGGTGGAGATGAGGAAATCACAGCGTATGCATTCCTCTCTACATACTTCCACATGCAAAACTCCTCATTCTGTCTATCATTTTTTCATTGAGCCCTTGCATATGTGTATTTCTGGGAGGCTGTCTCAGGAAAACATAGAGTTTAGGGGTTTACTTTATATTCAGTGAGTCATATTTCCGCTTCATTTTAGCAGGTAGCTGACCTTGTCTGCAGTGCACTATACACAAAAGAGCCCTGAGCTTCAATTTTTCATGTTTTAAAGGAACAGAAATCATCATAATAAATACCCACTTTGATCAGGACACAGCCTGATACATACATTAACCAGCTATTTGGAAAGTGATCCAGAGAGATGAAGTGAAACAGAACAGCAATTTGAGCTCTTGCTGCTGCTTTTACTTCATTTCAAGTACCTACTTAACAGTGATACACAAGTTGCAACTGTCCTTCAAAATAGAGAAATGGCCTGAATAGCAGCAGAGGAATTTTAGGCAATTAAATAGATGGTTTCTAGGGGGATTTACAGTGTTGATCTCCTTCTTCATGCCTGGAAAAAATAAATAAATAGAAGTCAGCCAAGAGTAGCCTTCACCTCAGCAAACTACAGCTGTCTAGAGATTAAGCATCTAATTTAAGCAGGGCAGCATCCTAAAAGAAGCATTTTATAATAGCTTGCTCTGACCAATGACCCTAAAAGGCCCTGAATCTGCAAGTTTTCCACAGTCGTGTGCTTTTAACATTCAGACTAAGACCATCGTCCTCTCAATAAACCTCAGTCCTGGATAGAGCCATAGAATATCTCAAGTTGGAAGGGACTCATAACCATCACCAACTCCAACTCCCTGCTCCTTGCAGGACTACATAACACGAAATCATATCACTAAAAGCCTTGTCCAGACCCTCCTTGAACTCTAGACAGGGCTGGTGCCATGACCATCTCCCTGGGGAGCCTGTTCCAGTGACAGACCATTCTCTCAGTGAAGAACCTTTTCCCAATGTCCAATCTGCACTTCCCCTGAAACAGCCTCATTCTATTTCCACATCCACAGCAACCAGAGATCAATACCTTCCTCCCTGCTACCTCTGCCTTGAGGAGGTTGTACACTGCAATAGGTCACCCCTTAGCCTCTTTGCCAAACTGAAGAAATCAAATTACCTCAGCTGTTCCTCATAAGTCTTGCCTTTGAGACCTTCCATCTTGGTCACCCTTCTCTGGACATGCCCTAATAGTTTGATATGATTCTTAAAACAAGGCACCCAAAACCGCATGTACTCGAGGTGGGGCTGCACCACTGCATTGTTGAGTGGGATGATCACCTTCCTCCACTAGCTAGCTATGCTTTGCTTGATGAACTCCAGGACACAGTCATCCCTTTTTGCTGCCAGGGCACACTGCTGACCCATATTCAACTTGTCATTAACCCAAACTCCAGATCTCTTTCTACAGAGCTGGTTTCCAGCCTCTCATCCCCCAATTTGTACTTATAACCAGGATTATCCCACCCCAGGTGCAGAATCCAGCACTTGCTCTGGTTAAATTTCAAATGGTTGGTGATTGCCCAGCAATCTAGTCTATTCAGGTGTCTCTATAAGGCCTCTCTGCCCTCAACGCAGTCCACAGCTCCTCCTATTTTAGTATTACAGACAAAAATACTTCATGTACGTTCTGTTCTTGTATCCACATCATTTCTGAAAATACTATAAGAACATTCTCTAGTTTTTGGTGCCTATTTTGGCATCAGGAAACAAAGCATTATATATCAGTAGCACAAGCTGGGGATACATACAATTTTTGGTGTGAATAAGAAATACACGCTTACTATATATGCATATGAGGAAGTTTTCACCATCTAGTATCCAAGTTGGGGCTCTACAACATCAGGTACCAGGAATTAGCTCTGGGTAATAAAGAGGAACCACCACAACTCCTGGCTTGCTGATGAAACCTGACACCTCCACCGCTCCAGCCCGCCCACCCTTTTTATAGCATATCTCTAAACCACACTACTTCATTAGACCATGAAGTACAAATGCCACAATGCAAGTAGTCCAAAGACTGAGTAAGAAGAACACCTGTTCTCCAGCATGCAACTACAGCTCCTGGAGTTGCAGTCTGGAAGCATTTTTAATATTTAATTGCAGAGGGCTTTTTAATCTGACACTGCCCAACATGGAGCACTGAAGTATAAATTAGTGCTGACAGAAATCAACATTTGTGGAACCATGCCTACATCAGGCTTTTGCATTCCTCTGGGGCTGATACCTCAAACACTTTGTAGCAGGACCGCATCCCAAGAGAACCCATACTGTTTGACTTAGGTAAGAAGTGCTGTTGACTCATTCAACAACAGCTTTTGAGTTTTACTGACAACATAGAAGCAAGGACCTGCAAGCTGGACCCAAATTCACACCCCAAATGTCAGGACCAAAGGATGGCAGCTTGGGATTGAAATCCATGCATTTCGCAGATGCTGCCCCAGGTCTGTACTTCTGCACTTGGAGCTTTCATTCTGTTAGACTTCCAAACAACATTGGGATTTCTGAAACTTCTCAAGGCCCCAGCAACCAGATAAAGACAACTTATCTGTCAGTAGACAACACCTTAAATCACTCCTGCTGCTACAGGACATGTGCCACAGAGGTTACAGAGGCTGATATCTTTCTCTTGTTCTCTGCAGCAGCTAAGCAATAAAAACTTGACATCAGTAAAGTAACCTGGCTGGCTTTTGACACTGACCCTTTGTGCCAGCAGTTACAATCCACTGGGATTGAGCTGTAGCTGTCAGTGCAAAGAATGCCCTCTACCTTGTCAAAGTTTTGCTTTTTGCTTTATTAATACCCAATGCAGGAGTTTTGCAAGGCCCTTCTCCAGTGGCTTTTGGTCAGATGTTCTGACATGAGATGGGATATGCTCCCCAGAACCTTTTCAGGATGATTGTTCTGCAAGTTGAGGTGAGATTACCGGGTGCAGTGTCCGAATTAAGCCCACAGGAGCATGTCCTGGTTTCGGCTGGGTTAAAGTTAATTTTCTTCCTAATAGCTGGTGCAGTGCTGTGTTCTGGGAACAATGCTAACACACCAATGTTTTAGTTGTTGTTAAGCAGCACTTACTCTGATCAAGGACTTTTCAGTCTCTCATGCTCTACCAGTGAGGAGGGACATGAGAAGGTGGAAGGGAGCAGAGACAGGACACCTGACCCAAATGAGCCAAAGGGGTATTCCATACTACAGCAAGTCAGTATATAAACTCGATATATGAACTGAGGGCAGTTACCCAGAAGGGCTGGGCGGCTGTTAGTGGGTGGTAACCAATTGTGTTGTGCATCACTGCTGGTTTGGGTTTTTTCTTTTCTCTTTAATTTTATATCTCTCTCCTTGTTATTTCCCTTATTATTATTATTAGTAGTAATATACTGTACTTTATTTCAGTTATTAAACTGCTTTTATCTCAGCCTGTGGTTTTTACACTTTTTTGATTTTCCTCCCCATCCCACCCGCAAGTCAGGGAGCGAGCAGTGTGTGGTACTCAGTTTCTGGCTTGGTTTAAACCACGACAGAGCAGCTCTCTTGCTCCAGCTTTAAGGGCAGTTCTTATATACAATAGCCATAGATAAGACAAAAAGACATCCTGTTCCCTCTCTTCTGAAGAAATCTCTGGGCAATTATACTTTTATGATTTATGCACCCACCCTTCATGTGCCTTTTTAGTCCAATGGTGATTTTTTTGGTCTTCCAACACTTTACTGGATTCTTTCTCTGCCTTCATACAGGCAGATCATTAACTGTTTTTATCTTGTTGAGTTGCAGATTCTGCTGACAGTGGAAACCTCCTTATTTTCTTTTCTGCTTCTCACACCCTTTCTCAGCAACAGAGCATGGGACACTAAAAAAATCCTAGACAAACATTATCTAGCAACAACTAAATCTTCAGTGTGCTATCAACATTATTCTCTCACTAAAGACAAACCAGAGCACTGTACCAGCTTCTAGGAAAATTACTAAGGAAACGAACTCTATTCCAGCCGAAAACATATCCAGGTAAAAGTCCACAGCTTATGGCTTAAGGCTTCAGCAAATCTACTCATGCTAAGCAATTAAAGCTAAGCAAATAGCATACTAAATCACATGATGTTATAACTCAAAGTGACTCTAAGTCTTTAAAACTTCTTTCTTTAAGTTGAATAACTAATATCTCTCAACAGTTACATTAAATAACTCCAATCAGCTATTTAGAGATATTTTGTTAACAACTGCCAAAAAACTGAAGTGCATCACTGTTTCCAAATAGAGAAATATTAGAACTGTTTGAGAGAGGTAGACAGGTAACAAAAGAACACAAATCATGGCATTTCACTTTTTCTGCACAATTAGAGTGTACAATATATTCAAAAGTTACTTACGTTCCATTTTTATCAGCTGGAAATTCCCTCTCTTCCTCAGCTCCACTATCTAACAAGCAATCTCAGAAAACATTAAAACCATTGTCAAAAGATTTGATTCTTAAATGCATTCATGCCATGATGATTTTTCTGTCACAGAGTCAGTCTGATACCTATGTGCCTCCTGACTATTTGCATGTTTGCTCTAGAAAGGCAATTTGCACTGTTCTTCTCTATTTAAAAACAAGAAGGTCTTGCAGAGCTAAGACCTATTTCAGGGTTTCCTCTCAAAAACAAGTTGTGTGCTATATTCCAAAGGAAATGTGGGGTTTTGCACCCACTCTCTCCTGACATTTTTATTTGGTGTCTGTGTTAAGAAAGCTCCTAAGCACAGACTGTTAAATCCCAATATACAGTTGCTTACAAGGTGTCCTGGGTTCAGCTACAGCAGTCATTTTTTCTCTTTCTTAGTAGCTGGTGCAGTGCTGTGTTTCTGACTTTCAGCCTGGGAACGCTGATAATACCGATGTTTTTAGTTGTTGCTAAGTAATATTTACTCTGACCAAGGACTTTCTCAGTCTCATGCTCTGCCAGGGAGGAGGGGAAGCCAGGAGGAAGCAGAGGCAGGACACCTGACCTAAACTGGCCAAAGGGGTATTCCATACCACAGCACGTCATGCCCAGTATATAAACTGGGGAGAGTTACCCAGAAGACCCAGATCGCTGCTCGGGTCGGGCTGGGTATCAGTCGGCGGGTGGTGAGCGGTTGAGTTCTCTAGTCTTGTTATTCCTCTTATCATTATTATTGG
>NW_009928936.1:0-49804 GCF_000696875.1 Nestor notabilis
ATATAAATATATAAATATTGTTCAAGGAAAACCTTGCATCTTCTTCAAAGGACCTATGTGGGGTGACTTGGTCTTAGAAAATTAAAGGCTGCATTTAATTTTAGTGTTCAGTTTTGGAACATTCAAACTGCTCTGACACGTTTAAATCAAATACCTTCAAGCATATGCATAGACTCAGTGACTCATGGTATGCTCACCTACACTTTGAATGTACGTTAGTCACCTGGGGCTAGCTGCATTAAGGCCTCCAGTTGAGTATCTGGCTTTATCAGTTTTCATCAAAAGCACTTTATTTCAGGGAGCTGTCTCAGAGCTCTGGTAAAGTTCTTCCCCAGGCTCACCATAAACTTGCCAACTCGGGCATCACGAGCATGGTGCTTTCCTGTGTGCTTGGCCAGCCCAGCTCTGCTGACTGTGCTCAAAATGCCCCTGTCCAGAGGTTCCTCCTCTATGTCTGCAGCCAGGGCTGGGGTGGGGGGGGGCTCTGCTGTCTTGTCCTGTAGGACTAGCAAGAAGCTGGTTCAAGTCCATGTAGCTCCTTGACCTCAAAAGGAGTTGCTCCAACCTGTATTTGCTGAGAATCAGCCCTGTGCATGTAGTGGTGGTAAACTGGCTCTTCAGAGAGGTCTGAGAAAGAAGGAATGGTGGTGTGGAGTTAGAAAACATAATAGAAAGAAGCCTGAATTGTTAATAGCTCCAGGACTTTCTTCAAACCTGAGATTTGGTCCAAGATTATGAGAATTTACTATAACAATTATACTGTACCAGGCTGCTGGTAGAAGTTTAATTCCTTGTGATAACTTTATTTCTTAACGTCTAAAGTGTGAATTTGAATACCTCCTGATGCTGACTTTTGTCCTTCCGCTCTTGTGGTTTGGAGAAACCACTGTGATTGAGGCAAGGTAGACTACTACATTGCATATTTTGCTGTTAGCATTCCCATGCCGTGCTCTTCTAGCAGTCCACATTTGGGCAACTGGAGAAGCAAATTAACTGGCACTGTCTCTTGGCATGCTGTTCTGAGCTGAAACAGGAGCCAACATAAATGACTGGTAATGATTTGAGCACCTGGCAAGAATGACTTGGAAGACACTACCTAATAGGTAAAAACTGAAAGTTAACTTTCTGTATTTTCTCCTGTTTTTGCAGGGGATTCATGCAACTGTAGAATTTGAGTAGATAGTATTTGACTATTTCACTGTTCTTTATCAGTATGTTTGGCAAGATTCCTTCAGGCGCTTGAGGAAGAGCAAGACGCTGATGTTTATCTTGGCAAGCACTGCTGTGGAAAGCAAGTTTTCTCAGTCTGAAACTTTCTTTCCATATCCTTCATTCCCCCTTCCTGCATACCAGAGAGGACCATTTTACTGACCGTGTAGCTGAATCCAGATATTCCGAATGGGGCTCAGCCTTACTAGTGAGATATATGTATTAAACCCAGGAATTTTGGACATCCTAAGTTTATGCTAAATCAGAATGATGCTCCTCCAGGATGCCAGCCAGAAGAACACAGGCTCTAGGCCTCCTGCAGTGATTCTGTGGCTGAGTGGGGCGGGTATCAGAGCCCCTGGGTGCAGTCCCTAAAGCGGAGAGCCTTGGGAGCCAAGCACATTGCTACTTTATCATGAGCAGCCGCTGGCAGATGTGGTATTGATGGAGTGGTGCTGGGATTTTTGCCTTTGGACCTCTGGAGTGGGGAAATGTCGTTTCTGGCTCTTTACTGGTTCCAGGGAACTGGTTAAATTCGTTTGAGGAGATGATGAAAAATGTTTAGAGGAATTCCCCTTCACTTAAGAATGGCCCAGGGTTAAAGCACGCTTCTAGTGTAGCAGGAGACTCGCTTGGAACATGTAACTGGATCTTCACTATCTGTAGGCTGGTTGCATTGCCTTGTCACTGGGCTGCTGGGATGATTTTTTTCAGTCTCTTCTGTTTGAACTGTTTGATTTTGGTTAAATAAATATTTATCACATGGATTTATAGGACAGGACTCCTCGTTCTTTCAGAAGTTCTTATTTTAATGAATTGATGATCTGCTACTCTGAAATGAAAAATTCTTGGGAGGTTTCCTGACTCATCATTTTTTGGCATTTCAGTATTTTTGTAGTTCAGTGTAGCTTCTTAATATGGAGCAGAGTTTCAGTGCCCTTGCTGAGTGTTTCCTTCTTACATAAAATGGTTTAAAAAGAATGGGAAACACTGTCACCTCAGTTTTGAGCTAAATGTGCATTCAACCACTTGCATCCTTTCAGTGATATACTTGATAGTTATTCGGGTCAAGGACACAAAACCAAATGGATAAGGAGTTCAAACACATGATGAGATACATACCAGTTGAGGTGGGAAACTTGGCTTCGGTTTTCTGGCACTCCAGTTCAAATGACAAGTTGTGCAGCTTTTAAGAGGGTCTGGCTTGAAATGTTTGGCTGCTAATCAGTATGGTAAAGAGGATGAGAGCAATCTGTAGAGGTTGTGCCTAAGTCACTTGGTTGTACACTAGGAAATGGCTCTTATATCATGTAAATACCCTTTCATGGAAAGGCCTGGTATTGTGCAACAAGACTCTCAGAAATTCAGCGTTTTTTGAATCTGAATTCCTAGTTTTGTTTAAGAAACATACTGTTACATGTGTTTTGGGGATGTTTTTTAAGTGTTTAGAATGCCTTTTTTTTTTTCCCCCTTTTAATAATTGTGGTTATTTTCAAATTTATTTTACTTAAAGTATGACTTTCATACACATTTTACATTGTTTCCACCCACTGAACTACTACTGAACTGTCTAGAGTGTGTTCTTAGAATGCACCAAGTAAACTTCTAATATCCAGTCTTTAACAAAGACTTGATTAGCTTTTTTATAGTAGAATATTTCACGACTTCATGAAGTTTAAACACCTCTTCATTCTTACTATCTCATCCGAACAAAGATGGAGGGTGGGTAAAGGTGCCTTGCAGCTTTATCTTTGGTTTTGCCGATAGCATGGGTTTAAGTCATGGTATCATTAGAAATGCCATGATTGAATTAAACGCAATTTAATACACGTTTGTCAAACAGCAGAGAAGAGAAAGTGAGCAGTAATGAATTTCACAGGTCTCTGGACTTATAATTGCTTGCCCACCACACAAAGAAATTGGGGATCACTCATCCTAAGCTCATTGCCATCCTGGAATAGTTGATACCATCCTCTGGACTCGGTGAATGGATCATAATAGACCACACAAAATCAGTCTTGGGTATTTGTATTATGTGTATTTTTAATGCACAAATGCAGAATGTGAGGTAATGAATCAAAGATTGTTTACTAACTGCGTTAATTACAGAAGATGTCTGCTGGTGAAAGAATATATGTATATTTCTATGGAATGTATGTGTGTATCGTTAGAAGAACAACACCTTTATTCTCCTAAGAGGGTTGCTGGACAGGGGAAGTTACTGTTTTTTTTTCTGGTGAAGCTTAATGATTCTGCGGTGGTTCTTTGGCAGACAGTAAAAAATGGGTGTATATAAATGTATACGTCCATGCTATATTGTATACCTTGGCTCATGGTTTGTCACAGGACAACTTAATGGAAGTAGCAGTTCTGGGTGTGCGTATGTGCCTGCCTATATGTGTGTCAGCAGTCACAGAGGATCTACTTTGTAGTGGTACCTGTCTCTTGCAATATGGGTACTGGCTGTGCACAGGATATGCATGTCCCCTTCTGTGGCCTCATTCTTCATTCCAGTAATTTGCTGTAATTAATGCAGAGCTGAATGCAAAGCTGGCCTTCCTCTCTACTTAGGGGTGGGGATTTTTTTGCCAAAAAAAAAAAAAAAAAATTTCAATTGTTCAGATACAGGATGGTGTTAATGACCTAAATGCAAGCAACTTGTTTGGATCCTTCTCAGCCTAAGGTATATTCTACAAAGTTAGCAGATTTGTATACTTAAACATCTCTGGGATAGTAACTCTGGTGGTAACTCACATGGTGTCAGTCACTTGGCATGAATAAACATCAGCTTAGTACAGTGACAGTCACTGATCTCTTGGGGAAGCCACACTGAAACTTGTGTTAAAGAAGAGCTTAGTTTGAATAGGACAGATCCAGCATACGAAGACTGTAAGCAAGAGGGTTTGCAAGCAGCCTTTGTAGTAACAAGGGTGTGTTGTGGACCAGTGATAGGAAAAAGCAGCCAGAATCCTTTTTGATGTATTAAAAGGTACAGTCATACCACTGAATACTTTTGAATTGTTTGGATGAAATATTAATGGAGCCTGGGGAAGGTACCAGTCAAGTATCTTTTTATCTGACCCTCTCTCAAACTGACCTTGATAAGTGTTGGAAGGTTCCTCTGCAGGGCTCTCATAGTGGGGGCAGCAGCACCAGGTGTGTGGAGGACCTGAGGATCCATCACACCACATTGTGTTCTTTCCAGCATGAAAGCACAGATGCCTGTGGAGCCCACATATGTAGTGGCCTGGTTTTGCAAAGAGTTATATCAGAATGAGGTACAGGACTTACGGGTGGTTGTGACGCTGGTTGGACATCACAGTGTTACTGTGATACCTGCTTCTTTCTCAGATTATAATGTCAGTCATTTCAGAAATCCTCAGGGAGGAGGAGGTGATAAACAATGGGGCAGCATAAGCCTCTTTTCTGTAGGAATCCAGATCTACATGTGGAACCAGTGAGACGTTTTATCTCCTGCATCCTGTTTCCGGCTCTGCAGCCAGGGGTTTCAGTCAGAGTGTGGTGACCATCAGGGGAACTGGACTGCATTAGATGAGCAGAAGGGAGAATGCAGAGGCAACAGCTGCTTTCTGTGGTTCAAACAAGCATGACCACAGGGTGGTAGATGGGGCATATTCTGGAATGTTTATGCATGCCTTTAAGGAAAAGGATACTAAAGGCCCCAGAGATAATCAAGCTTACCCAGAGGCACTTAACTAGCCTGAAGCAACTAATTTCAAACCTCTGAAAACCAGGAAATACAAAACGATTGCGTGCCATTTCTGGATAGAGTCTTTAAAAAGGCATAAAACCATACTGAAAAAACAGCAGTTCTGTATTAATTACTCTTTATATTGTTTTTACTAATTGTGTTCATTTATGATGACACAGAAGGCTAAAAGGACAGTTTGGGAGGACACTCATTAATGTCCTATATGCTCTTGATGCTGGTTATGCTTACGATTTTTTTTATCATATATTTCTTTAGCCATTAGACTACAGCAAATAAAAAATTACACCCATTGCTAATCTGAAGACAGTGAAGATGTGTCTAAACTCATTCTATCTCTTGCAGTGTTGCAACCATAGTGGCAGGGCTTTGTGCGCAACTAAGGACACTAATTCTTGTAACTAACAATCATATGCACACTAATGTTTGGCCTTGGACCTCATGAGGTCAGTTTTTCTTCTGCTATTTAAATAAAATCTGAAGATCAGAAGAATGCCTTTCTGAAATATTTGCATTTTGGAAGCGCACTCTTGCAGCGTTGTTAGTCTTTCTGATACAATAATATTAACTTAAAACTGCATTAGAAAAGGTGTGTTCATCCCAGCCTTCATCAGCAATTCTTTAGTAGCAGCTCTTTATAATGAAAGATGAAGTAAAATGTGGAATGGAGGCCATGTGTCTCTGATTCTGCTGGTTTTGTCTTTGCTTAGGGCATGTGGAAATCTGCAAGCAAGGCAGTGTAATATAATACATGTAAGTAATTAGGAATCCCATTTAAAAATGAGATTTAATTCTGTAGAGGCAGTAGAAGTGCAGGAGATGAAAGCATAGTACAGGCTGCTACAATCTCATTAGATACTGGCATAGTTTAATACCAGCTGGCAGCTAAGCCCCACACAGCCACTTGCTCACTCCCCCCCGGTGGGAGGGGACAGAGAGTTGGAAGGGTAAAAGTGAGAAAGCTCCCGGGTTGAGATAAAGGCAGTTTAACGGGTGAAGCAAAAGCTGTGTGCACAAGCAAAGCAAAACAAGGCATTAATTCACCACTTCCCATTGGCAGGCAGGTGTTCAGTCATCTCCAGGAAAGTAGGGCTCCATCACATGTAGTAGTTTCTTGGGAAGATAAAGAGCATCCCCCTGCTCTTCCTTCTCCCAGCTTTATGCACTGAGCTGTGTCCCCTCCCAGCTCCTTGTGCTCCCCCAGCCTACTCGCTGGTGGGGTGGGGTGAGAAGCAGGAAAAGGCCTTGACTCTGTGTATGCACTGCTCAGCAGTAACTAAAACATCTCTGTGTTAATCAGCTCAGTTTCTCTCACATATCCAAAACATAGACCCATACTGGCTGCTATGAAGAAAAATAACTATTCCAGCCAAAACCAGCACAGATACTTAGCATTTACATGTTATTTTTTTGGAATTGGCTCTAAAATTGTGATTGCTTTGTTCCACCCATATCTTGTGTGCTAGCTCTTTGGAGCTAGGGATTTTGACTGAGCTTTGCTGAAACTTTTGACTGAAATTTACTCATTTGGAAATGAGTAAATGATCTTTAATTAAAAATAAAAGATCCACATTCCAGCACTGATCTACTTCATGAGTGTATTTAAGTGACAAAATTGTGAACTCCAGGTGCTCTGTTAACAGTGAAAGCTTTCTCAGTGACTGAGTATGCATAGCCTTGCTTAGTACGGCTGATAAATGGATCCATGGCCCTATCACTGATAAACTTATCTCATGCTTTGTGTTGCTGTGCTCTTTCACTCAAAGCATCTGTAGTCATGGGATTGCCTGGCTTGGAAGAGGAGGGCAGTGCAAAAGAGCCTGGCAGAAGGGTCTTTAGGGGGTGCTGTGTGAAACTTTGAAAAGGTTAGTTGTGGGACATTTGAAAGGAATTAGCACAGTGAAAGGAAGGGCTGCATTAGCAAAAGGTGCACCAGATGATTGCAGAAGCAGATAGGTATTAAAGAAGCATTGACAAGAGTCAAGTCGGTTAGACCTGGGATTCTGGTTGTGCCGGGGTGGAGAGGAGCATTAAAAAAGGAGACAGTTGCAGTGGGCAGATGAGCAAATATGTTGGTTTTGGGGTGTAGGAGATTTCATCCATAAACCTACAGGTGGGAAACCCTTCCAACACTGGATTATTCTATGCTCTCTTTCATGGCGAATTTTCTGCTCCCTGTTGCCAAAGATAAATTGTATTCCAGATGTCGGAAATGGTGGAACATGTGTCACACAGTCTCCTTCACTCTGATAGAGCTTACTGCTGAGGCATTTTCACAAATCCTGTCTTTCTGGCAACATCTGTGTTTTCATGAACACCTCCCCTCTGTGTATTTTTGTTTTGTTGGGAAGGAGCACTTTTTTCTGATACTGTTTCTAAGTCTGAAAATGAAATGTGCCAGGTGGTGATTGCCAGTGTTTGCAGGAGGGGCAGGGCACAGGCTTGGTCTTGTGATTCTCTGATGCTTGAGATGCAGGCAATCTGAGCCATGCAGACTTGTATAAAATGGAGTGTTTGTCAGCTTTACCTGAAGGCCTGTCTAGCTGGAAGGTGTCTGTGAGCCAAACAGCTCTAAAGATGGTCCTAGTGGAAAGGTGGCAGGTGTTCTTTGGAAGTTGAACACAGCAGCAGGGGGATTTCAGAGCTGCTTGAAGAGAGAAAGGAAACATGTAAAGGCTGGGCGAGCAGCCACGTACTTAGGGCTGTGACAGGTGAGCTCTGGCATGTTTTGCTGCAGTGCTTGAAGGCTGTTCCTAACTGTCTGCCTTGCTGGAGATTGCTGCTTGCAGTACAGTCAGCAGGACAGAGCATGTGCCAGCACCTTAGCAGCCCTGGTTCGGTTTCATGTTAGCTTAAACCTGTGTAGAGTAATATGAATTGCTTCATTTGGTAGAGGGGAGAAGTAAGGTTGTGCCAAACTTAATCCTGTCTTCTCTGCACTATTCCCTTGAATGCTACAGAAATGGTTCATTTTACAAGGCAAGTAAAACATCTTGTGTGTAATAGGTGTAGAAATAACACCCATCCATCAGTATTTGAGGTCAGGATGTAGCAAGCAACTGAGAGTGATCTCCTCTTTCAGGTAATGCATTTGGAAATTGGTGTCAGAAATAAGTGACCCATTTATATAAGGGCTTCTGTAGGATGTCTTTCATTCCTTTTTTGTGGAAGTCCTGTTGGTGTGACATTTCAGGAAGCACAAATACAAGCAAGAGATGTGGAGAAAGACAAAGCATGTAAACTGACATTCCAAGCCGAGAACCTCTTGTGTAGAGGATGTTTTGTGCATTATAAATGTAGAAAGCCTGGAGCTAAAGCTTCTAAACTTCAGTTGGGACTATTTTGTTCATAAATTTTTTCATGTTTCATCTTTTGTCATGGGATTAGAAATGAAGTGACTGTTCAATAGAGACATTAAAAATATCATCAGAGGAAAAATACCAGTTAATTTAATAAATCAGTTTGTGTTACAATCAGAAAATTAAATTGATTAGCTATTAAGTATAACTGTAAAGGATATTTTTAAGAATTAGTGCTACACTGACATTTTCCTTTTAATGTATCATTTGTATTTTATGTAACAAGCAGTGCTGGACTGAGTTATGTAAATGAGCAAGTGTTTTATGCAGGTTATTTCAATTATCTGTCCTTGAAGAAGGTGAATGAAAAATAGCTCCAACTCAGTTTTAGCATCTTCATTTTGACAGCTGTAATATGCATATTAATGAAGAGTCTGAAGTGTACAGGAATGAGTCCATTTCTAAAAGCTGATGTCCTCTTAGTTCTTAATCTTTAAAAGGAAGAAGAAATTAAAAGAGGAAGAAGGAGAGAAACCAAGGGTATGTTTTTGTGGCTTGCCAAGTCTTCTTGAAACAGCTTCAGTTGCAAGCTGGCTGAATCAACACCACATTCATGAGTGGAAGACTATAATCATAGTAATACCTGGAGCATTACAGCAGAGACAAGTTAAATCTGACAGAGCATTGTATGAATGTTTTATGTCTTGTTTTAAACTGAGTCAGAGCCTTACTACAAGGAGTAAATTTGACTAAGTGCTGTAGTAGGGTTTAATCAGCAAATTGAATTTGAATTTTGAAGAATTATTTAGTATCTTTGAAGCAACGTAAATTAAGAGGTGTGGGGCTTTCACAAAGTATGATTATTGGGATTAATTTGCTTCATACAAGATGCAGTTTTAAAATGTGCAGTTTTGGTATTAGTAAAATCTATGCTGAAAAAGCAGAACCTGAAGATTTCAGGTGGCAAGTATCTCTTCCCATTATTCATTGGGGGTTTTTTAATAGTTTTATAGATTTTTAAAGCCAGAAGGGCTTGTTAGCTATAATCTTTACTGTACTTGATGTACTTATACTTGTTTCTGTGACGTGTGTTGGTTCCTCAAGAACAACTTTTTCCTTTTCCTTTTTTTTTTTTTTTTTTTGTGTTAATGTTGTTATATAGTGTTGCATCAGATCAGGTGTATTTGATATGTAAGCAGGCAGCCTTCCATCAGTTGTCTGTTACATTACAGAAGCTGCTAGATAGTAGAGAGGGTGAACTAGTCAAATTCCTTAACATACGATTATTTACTGAAGAGCAGTATCAGTCCAGCATGGTTCTGATGTCGCTGTGCGGAACGCATGCCCTTCTGAAAAGCAGTAAGGGAGATTAAGACTTACAGAGTAATCTTAGGGCTGAATTTTCCAGTCTGTGTGGGAAATGTCATGACTTATATCTCATGTTCTCTGCCCGTTTGGCATGAGAAACAGCTGAGAGAAAAAAACAAGTAGTACATGAAAAATGTTATATAGGGACTACAGACTACAATAATTTCTCCATGCTTTCCTTTTGTTGGAACACACCAAATACTGGAAATAGGGTTGCCCTAAACTCATACTCTGTGTGATCTTCCTTCTGGCTCTGTCCAGACATTTTATAACTCTGCTTTTAGCTGTTGGGTGAGTTTGGCAAAGAAACTCATTTGAGTTCTTTCATCCTTGATGTAAGGAGGGGCAGGGAGGGGAACCTTCTGATCTGAGATACTAGCAAACAGGAAGGCATTCAGAGTCACAGCGTGGCCCAGTTGCTAGGAAGAAGTCTTATTGGACAGAATGGGACTCCAGCTCAGTGTCTTGACAAAGTGGTTGAGCTACTGACTAAAGACAGGTATAAGGTATGTGAGTTTTGATAGAGTATCTTTTCATGATATAGTAAAATAGAGATGAGAGGAGGAACCTTTAGAATTTCAACCACTTTTTAATAACTGGCAATATAAAGGGTTTCGTCTTATTTCTGGCACCTTATTTTTGGGGGTTTCCATAATTCAGTGTCTGCTTTTTGTCAGATGAAAACTCAAAAATTCATTCCTTTTTCTTCTTCCTATCTTCTTTCTGGATTTACCACAAACAAAGTCATGTTATTTTTTGAAAATGTGCTTCCTTGAATCTCATCTCTTCAATTAGAAAATGGATGCATACAAAAACTGATAACAAATGCTATCAGTGGATACTGTAATAGAAGACTAGTTTTTGGAGTAGGAACTCCAGTGAAGTGCTGTGTTTTAAAGCAGGAGTTAAGGGAGGGTTGTTTAAGTGCATTAAAAGAGATTTAGAAGAATTATGGAAACTCTTTTATCAGCTCACATAGCAAAGGCTCTCAAATGGGGACAAGGAGGAAGTGTTTCAATTTAAAAACTAGATTTCATTCTCATTTATGTACATCTGTACCTTCTTATCAGCATCCAATAGAGTTAAGTTTGGTGACCAAACCAAGCTTTTATTCCATTTGACTCAGTCTTTGGTGTAATTCTTTGTGTGTGAATTAATTTTAAAATGTGAAGATTCAAGCCTGTTCCTTTCTGAAGTCTAAAGCAGTTGGTTTTGATGGAAGCAGAATTAAGCACCTAGACTCCCTTTCCTGTGTTAACTCTTCATTGTGTGGTACAATGTCCCTCACCCACATACCTGGAAATAGAAAGCATATTGTAGGGTTTCTTAATCACATGCAAATTCCATTAATATGCCCAAGTTTTCAGAGCAGACTTGGAGATTTAACTGTACAGACCCTGTTAGTTTCAGTAGGAGCTGTGTGGCTAAATCCTCTGAATTACTTTTGGGAAAACAAAAAAATCCAAAACAAACAATGGCAACAACAGCAAAGTCCAACAAAACTAAATCAACCAACCAAACAAGCAAAGAAAAAAAACCACCAAAACCACCAGCCACGCAGCACTTGTCAGTCTAATCTCCTGGCACATTCAGCTGCCCTTTTAAGATGGGATCTTCAGACAAATTTCCTGGCAAAAATTGAGGTTGCTGGTGAATGAGGAAATAGGACCTGTTGAGTTCATCTAAGGTGTTCCTCCTCTTTAAAGCCTCGAAGTTATCAAGTAATAGTGAATAGGTTCCAAGAGACATGGCTGGGAGAAGCATGATGCTCTTCTATACAGATTCGTATCTGTGAAGCATTTAAAAAATGTGATTACAGAACTAATCTTAGGAAAGCATGAAATTTGGACTAGCTTTGCTTTTTGGCAAGATTGAGCTCTGTGTTTAAGTGTTCTCATGTTTCTCTAGTGCTTATAGGTAAGCACATGCAATTAGTCTTTATAAGTGTAGCTTTTCTAGGTTGGGATTAAAACCTCCAAATTAATCTCTTTGGGTTTTTTCTCCTTTCACAGACAATATTCTCACCTGAAGAGACATGGCAGAAATCAATTCTCCTGTAAATATCAAGGAAAAGGTAGGTTCAAGTAACAGTACAATGCAAACCGAAATGATATTTGCATACGTATTTTATTCCTGCCCCTTCAGACACTGTTCACATACATAACTTTAATATGCGTTGACTCTGTGCATAAAGTTAAGTCCACAGGCAGGTATTCATAAGATTAGTATATTAATCTTGGTTGATGAGAAACATTTGTGCTTTTCTGCAAAGAGATAGTGTTTTGCCAGACTTCTTATTCCTCTGTGATTCCTGTGCATGCTGATGCTGTGGAGAATTGCACTTTGCGGTGATTGCTGCTGTACAAAATAAAACCTTTGGATAAACACACCCTTTAGAAAATAATTTTTTCTGACTGAAAATGTCATACCTGTCCTATTTAAAAGACAGTTCCTAAAATTACAAGGTCTGAGAACAGGAGATCTTTCTTTTTTTTTTTTTTTTTTTTTTTTTTTTTTTTTCTTTTTTTTTTTCTTCCGCCCCCCCATGTGAGCAGCTCTGTATTCTATGTACTTGAGTATGTCCTCTCTATGTCCTGGCTATTGCTAGAGCTTCACCACCCTTTCAGGAGCAATAAAGGACCTAAAGCTAATTAGTATACAAATATGAGGTAAGTCAGGATATCTTTTGTGATTCTCAGCAGGCAGGTTGTGAAGAGACAATCTAACCTAAAAATACTCCTCACCAGCATAAATGGGAAAGCATAACATCTCTTAAAGAATGAGAGAGAAGTGGGAATATGACATGATAGGGTTGTATATTAAAATATACCAAGATTTGGAGAATTCACCTGAATTGTCTTTTGTAAAATCAGGTTTTGTTCTACTTCATGTTTGGTAAGAGATATGGAGCTTTGCATTTAGGAAGTCCAGAGAAGGCTAATGGGCTCCTTGGTTTATAGATTTATTAAGCCTAACATGGCATCATAAAGATGCAGTTTTTAAGGCAGTGTGATAAACGCTAAAGGCCAGAATCCAGTTCTGTCAGTGAGCCCAGGTTTGTTCAGCTATCAGTGAAAATTTGATTAGGCCCGTTCACTTAATGAAAGATGCACAAGGAGAAAGGATCAAGACTGATTAAATACCAAGTAAACACAGCGAGGGCAATGTGAAACTGAGAAACGTAGTCATCTTGCACTGTATCATGAGACCTGCCTGGGGCAGATTACACGTTCTGCAGGGCAGCAGGCATGTGAAATAGACTCTTCTCGCTAAGCCTGTTAATGGAAAGGAAAATAACACAAATTCGTGTGATTCCTTGGATCAACTCTTCCTGAGCTGACAGAAAAAAAGTCAGCAGAAAAAGATTTGCCTACCTTCAATTTTGCAGTTCGTAACTTCAGTTTTGCAGTTAGGTGGACTGATAACTAGGTAAAAAAATGTTGTTTGGCCTGGGGAGTGTGTGCAAGGCGCTATAAATGTGACTTTCCAATCCGAAAAACTTCGAAGAAATGATAGTTGACATAGCATGACAGAGAAGAGAAATAGCCTTGAGGTAAGTATTCAGTTTTTTAGTTAACTTCCTGGTTTGCTTCTGAGTTCACAAATAATGAACTTTGAGTTGGGTAATATATTTCTCAGCACTGATCGTGACTAGTAGTTAACAGACACTGCATTTGTTTTGTAAGAGTTGATAAGCGATGGCAACTACTGAGCGTGAAACTAGGTTTCCTCAAGTTCCAGTTTGCTAATGATGTTTCCTGAAAGACCAGTCACAAACTATTACCTGCCTACCAATACATGAATGAAGCTGCTGAGGAAACAGCATAGCAAGTGATGATTTATACCAAGTAGTTCAGGTGGGAATGAATTCCTGTTCAGACTGTTGTGTCCATCTCTTGCTGCTTAGTCACTTTCTTTGCTTTCTGAAGGCAGTAGAATTTCTTAGTTTTATGTCCCCTGGTAGGAATCAGTCCCTTACCTGCCCAGGTGCCTGCTTTTTGAGTAGTTTTTCCTCTTATATATTGTAAACTACTGAGTCACTCATTGTGCTTGAGGACATGTGTATCAACATGAATCTGTATTTTGGTGATGGATGTATTCCTTAGTCCTTAATAGCAGCATAGGGTTTAAATATTGAGTAGCATGATGGATTTTGCAATAGAAAGTAATGTCATCACATTCTTTCCCCTAGTGCCAGAGTGCTAGAAGGTACATTAAAGTAACTCTCAAAATGCAACTCAGTAAATCAGTTGAAGTTCTACCTATCTACTGTGTAGCCTGATTTATTTCTTTATTTACTTATTTTAAATTATTAATTTTGTCAGTTTTCCAAGTGCAGGATTTTAAACATCATCTGCTAGTTTAAGAATGAAAATCTGCAAAGTGACTTTATTCATACTAGATATCTGCTATTCCAAGCATGATGTTTGCTGGGAGTATCTACAAATCAAATGTTTATAAGCATAGACATTTTTAAGGCACGAAAATAATTGGATCACTGTGCTCTGTTACAAATAGTTCCATTCTTTATTCTTGTATCTTTCATTAGTATTTAGTGCCACTAGATCCCTATGCCAAATAGCCGTTAATATTTTATTGCAAAATCACTGGGGTTTGTTCTGGAAAATATAGACTAATAACCTACTAAATAAAGGCTCAGTGACTGAACAGCATAAAGCTCATGAACTCTACATACATCAACTGAGAAGCTAGCATGCTCAGTTTGCCATTTCACTTGGACAGTCTGACTTGCTTTAAAATGAGATTTTGATAGCACGAGACCATTTGACACCTTGTATTTGGTTTACAGTATGGTGGCTTTTACTGTCAGCAACAAACTGAGTAACTCTAAAGCAACTGTAGCTTTAGAACCCTCTGAGTAATGCACTGGAAATGTGAGGAAGGGGTTGAACAGATATGTGCTGCAGAGTTGGCTTTAATTATATCTGCATATAGACTGCTGAAATGTAAGGACTTCATTTGTATGTTTGAAAAGCAGACACATTTACAGTGTCCTGGTAAAAGACTCAAAATCAAATCCCTTTCTCACTTAAAAAACCTGCAGAGTAAGATATGATCATGCTACACAACAGTAAAGCAGTGAGTTTAATGTTTACTTTTACCCACCTTTTGGGCATGAGTATTTCTGGGAAATAAAATGGAGACTTATAAATTTAGTTACTTTCGCTGAGCTACAAAAATCTATTGCCATCAGCACAAATGCAAGCAGGCCTTGTTAAAAACAGCAGAATAGAATACACTTCCTTCCCACTTCTTTCCTCTATCTCAGTGCTTGCAGAGCATTATATTTTTAAGACTTTGATCCTGCTAAGACCTGAACAAAGCTGAAGGAGCTGTGCATCTGCACACAAATATTTATTCTTGCAAGTTTCTGCGAAAGTAGAACACAAGTTTCCCCTTATATTGAACATTGTTTCTCTGACAAAAAAGTAGTACAGAGCCCATGAAGTTTTAGCATAATGTTGGTTGTTTTGGTTTGTGGTTGGGTTTTTTGGGGGGAAGAGAGGGATGGTTTTGGGGTTTCTCTTAAATGATGGCTTTTCCCCATGTTCTCTCTATGACCAGCTAGTCATTCAAGTGATGACCTCTGCCACTGTTTTAAAAGTGGTGTGAGGCTGAGGCAGATATTTTGGCTATTGTGCCCACAGCCTCTGTAAGACCCTACTCCGAATTTGAGTCATAAAATAATGCTACTGTAGTGCTGATACTTGTGTAATTCATTCTTGGCATTTTCGCTGAAATAGATCATAAAGTCAATAGGTTAAACATTCTCCCGCCCTTCCCCCCTGAGAGTTTTATATGAATGTTGGCCTGTGATGTCAGGAAGGCTAATGGAAGTTTCCATAGTTGGCAGAGGCTCCTGCAGCTGTGATACTCTATGTGGGGAGCCAGGACTGTTCCGATTACCATATTTTCATGCATATAACCCACAGATTTTCTGGGATAACACACGTTCAGCATTTCAACAGCCACAAGGTTCATTACATGGCTGTGTAGCTAGTACAAGGATCAGGATCTCTCTCAGAATAACTCCCTCTGCCCTGACCCTTGCAATAGTCTTCCCTTACTATACCACTCTCCCTCTTGTCTCCGATTATATTAATGTCTGTGCCTGAAAATACAGTAAAACTAAAGAGTTATTTTCTAGTGTCAGGGTTTTCAGAGACTGAGTTTTACATAGTTTAGATCATACGCACACAAGTTCACTGGATTAAGGGATAAAGCGGGCCAAATTCATTGGCTTAAATCCAAAGTAATTCCATAAAATTAATGGAGGTACTCAAGCATTAACTTAGTATATCACCAGAAGAAGCACTGAGATTCTGAATGAGAAGGCCTCCAAAGAAGCAATTGAAATGAGGAATACAAGTGATGTGTTGTCTCCTTTAACAATTAGACCCTCTTAGTTTAACAAGAGAAGAGTATCAGGCACTCCCCAGGATAACCATTCAGCTCTGGCACAAGATTTTGTGTTTGATCCAAGGAAATATTGGGAATTGTTCAAACTTTGGGACTTGCTGTTGGGCCTCTTTCTCCCCAACATCCCACCCCCCTCCCATTTATTACTGTGTGTCTAAACATGTTTGAACAAGTGAGATCTGTGTCAGCTGGAACTGGCAAAATACCCATTCAGATTAAGATCCTTCTCATGGAATTCTGTTAGGAGTGAAGTTTTGCTGACGTCCTTCTGAAAGACTTGCTTTTTCATTTGCCATTTCAAGTGTCAGAGCTGTAGGAACAGATGGGCAGGTTTGTTCCATAAACTGCAAGAAGGAAACTTTATTCAGATGTGTTTTCGGGGGGTTCACAGTTTTGCTTGCATTATACCATAACTTAAGCGATAGCATGCAAGGACAGAGTAGGGTTCATAGTGGAAGGAGTGGAATAGTATATAAATATAAAATCATACATTACAAAAGCAGGTAGTTTACAATCTGTGATTTCACTAGGTTTTCTTAAAGTTGTCCTTTGCAGCTGTTCCTTGCCCATGTGTTGAACTAGATGGAAAAAGTTGATCAAAATGCACTTGTGTCACTTCATGAGCCATTTAACTTGGGTTAAGGATATTATAGACTCAGGAATGTAAATGTCTACTGTCATTACTCAAGCAGAATAGTTCTTACTGAGCCAAACTTTTTAATATGTTCTTTCAGGATTCCTTAAATGTCTGGGTTTTCCATTTAATTAGTTTACAAACTTGGGGGACAGGGGTGACATAATAAATCCACAGTGACTGCCTAAAGTAGCTTACTGCACCAAGTAAAATTTGTTTTGTGCTTATTGGGGATAAATAATCCAAAGGTATCGGTGTGATAAATGGGTCATGTAGTGGAAAGAGAGATGCTGAACTGATCAAAGCTGTTATTTTGTTCAAACAGGATGTTAACAACACTTGGTCAGTGTGTTGTGATGAACTGTTAGTAAAGCTTCTGGAAAATTTCTCTGATATAACAAATGGGCTCTTAATGCAGCAAAGTCAAATTGTGTTTATGAAATACATTTGTGTAGGAGTTTTCAAAACCTTAAACAATTCTAAATGCATTTTCATGCTTAATGTAAGCAGGACATACGCTAATATCCTAGATTATAGCAACCAGCAGAGTTCTGCAGACAGCCCTCCTTGCCTGTTCCTCTTGCAGGATTTGGGTCAACTTCAATTGGAGGTGTAATCTAGTTGAACATGGCCTACACTGCTACTTGTCCTCAGTTGCCTTGGGTCTGTACAGTGTATACGTGTACATAAAGATTTGCTACTGACATGCAGTAAAAATGAAGTAGGAAAATGTCCGTGTATTTGTTGATAACCATATTTCTAAATTAATTTGGCTCCTAACCTTAGAAAAAAATCGGTTCATCTTAATGTTTAGTATAAAGCGGAGGTGGATCTGCATTTAGTGTTCCTAACCAAGCGTAAGTAAGAATATTTCTAGTTAAGTGGCCATAGTAGTAACTTACTACAAGGGATTAGAACAGCTGTGTTCAGGGGTTTCAGAACAGCCGTGAGCTTTCAGCAAAGAAGTTTAATTTGTCACTGTGTCAGAGATATATAAACAAATTCTCTGAACCCCGGATATGTTACTTACTCAGGAGAAACATCCTCTTTGAGATGATGCCAAGGGGGGAGCAGATGGAGTAGAGTAGCAAACAGGCAGCAATTGATTTCATGTTGTTACAGTTGCCTGGGAACCATTTGGAATTGACAGAGAACCTAAAGGACTCCCAGGAATACACAGCAGTGTCAGCTTGATCCTGGGTGTGGAGTAGGTAATCTGCTGCCACAATTTTCAGGCAGGCTGTATTTCTTTTTGAGCTTGACTTATCAGGAAAGTCTCATGAGATGGGTGTTCATGAGAACTTTGAGTAAGATACCATGAGAGACTAGAATTTCAGTGCCCTCTCCTCTGTGCTATGCTCCTCAGAAGTAAACTGATTTTTTTCTTTCAGGAGAGCCACAGATTTGCCCCAGGTGAGATTGCCTATAGTTTAACAGTAACTCTTAGAAAAATAGTCATTTATATCTGATCAGACATTGGGGGTTTTATTTTAGGGTAGAAACAGCTTATCTGAGGGGACTTGGAACCTTTTTCAATTATTATATCACTTCTGGGCAGACCTCAGCAGTTTGTGTAACAGACAGATAAAAACAACCTCATGACTGTGGAATTTTGGTCTTGATGAGATGCAACCCAGCTCAAATTGCAGCAGCTTTAACAGGGCTTGAGCAAGCAGTTCAAGCTAACTGTGTGCTTAAGACTTCAGCTCAGAAAAGTGGTTAAAAATCTTCTAAACTTCGAACTAACTTTAGCCTTATCCAGAAGAAAGCAGCTACGTGCACTGGAATTAAATGCATGCTTAAAAAAGGTAGGTCTCTGGGTGGTGGTTTTAAATGGAGGTGGACATGGGTTCTGCCTTCCATGTACTTGGTCATATGCAGTGGTTTTTGAGATTACAGCTTTGTATTTTAGATCTGTGATTGCTTTAAAGTAGCTTTTGTAAGCTGCAATTCTGAGCAAGTTGTCTTAGTAGTAAACAAAGAAATGTGCTTTCCAGTCAGGCTACAGGAGGGAAAGCCCAGGAATTTAACTACTGTCAGTGACAGCTTCTCAACTAGCGCTAACAGTAACAGCACAATTAACTGTGGTTCAGAAGGTATGTTACTGAATTATCTCAGTGTCCTGGAATGCTTGTCTAGCATCCAGATGATGACGGAAGTTCACTGGGAATCTACACTGGATAAAGATGGGATGATCCACAAAATCGTTAAAATAGTTGACTTCCTTGTAGTCTGTCTGGTAATGTTCTTCCTGTGATCAGGTTTCAGTGAGTAGGAAAAAACTGTTCTCCCACATACACAGAAGTAAATCTAATAAAGTAGACTACTGTGAGTTTGTTCTTGCAGACATCTAGGTATTAGTGAAGATTTGCTCTATGTTAGGCAATTGGCTCTTGTACTTTTTTTCATCCTTTAGGATGTTAAATAATTTTTCAAAGGAATTTGTTGATGAGAAGTTTTTGCCATTAGATTATTCTAGATCCATAACCCACTGCTTAGTTGTTGAGAAGATGGGTATCCTTGGTAAGTTTGAGGACTATGAGTTTAGAGAGATAAAGATGGTATCACTCTATCACACCTTTAATAAAAATAACTTCATGTAGCTTTCTGGATTGGGGAAGTGACTGATTTTTCTCAAGCAGCTGGAGACTTCTAAGCAGTTGAGGCATATAGCTGTACTAGCAAAAGGCCTGCTTTATCACCTGAACTAGCAGGTGAACCAGAGAGGAGGCAGCATACCTAGGCTGTCTAGATCCAGCTCAAATCCAGCCCTTGTAATATGTCTTCCACTTGTCATCTTATATTTGTCAGGTGTTCCTGGAGCTTTGTGGCTCCGTTCATCACAATCTGTGTTATGTCTTTTATGACCTTCTGCTGTACAAGTGCGTTTGTTAAGTTTACATGGCCAAGAAGGTTGTTTACCCCTCCCTTTAGCTTTTCGTTTTGTATTATAGAAATCTACACATGTTTTTGAAACCAGGGTGGAAGGACTAAGAGAACCTAGGAGTTTTCATTTCTAGGTTAAAGCTGTCATATGGCCTGGTCTCTCTCAGCACAACTTGTCCTTCTCCCACATACACTGTCAGATCATAATTTGACACCTGTAACCGTTTGTCAATAATTTCTGGATGCCTGTGTACAATAATTGCAGCGTATTCTGGCTGAAAAGATCAGTCACATAGTGCATATGTTGGAGATCTGGTGTCTGGTACATGGCTCTGTCTGTCTTGGAAATTGAGAAGTATTGCAGTGATATTACTCCATTTTGTTCCTAAAAACTTTTAAGCCAAAATATTTTATTTCAGAACAAAACCTTTTGGGATTTCTCCTCTGGTGGAATTCTGGGTTTATATCTGCTTTAGTTGTTTCTGAACAGAGTAGTACATATATATTTTTCTTAATATGAACATATCCTTCTGGTTACAAATTTTAGTTTTCATCTGTCTTATCCCATATAAGTCACTGCAGACATCTGGAAAGCAGAAACACTAACAACTCTTAGGTATCATGGGTATCACAGTATACATACACAAGAGAAGCATATTAAAAGAGTGTAAGCAACTTCTGATTTAGTGTTTCCTATGTCCTGGATGCTCTTCTTTGCAATCTGATGTTCTTTTCTGAGAATTTTTTTTTCCATGAAACTACATGAAATAGAAAGCTTTCTAAATGGAAATATAAACAAATATGTATTTTGTACAACAGTCAACAAAAGACATTGCTGGGGTTTGGCAGTAAAATTGTTGAGCTCTGCAGTACATTAATGGTGCCTAAACCGAATTTTTACGTAGTCCAACTAAAACAGGACTGTGTCCACACTGTTGGTCATAGGCTTAATTTCCTGTCTGTGTATTGGCAAGTATTCTTCCTGAGATCATCATCTTGCTTTTTTTTGAGTTATCTCCACAACTATAATGTTCCCATAGCCTTTTTGTATTTAATCATAGTTCTAGTCATATGAAACATAGTTTAGCTTTTAATTCTGGTTTTTCTATTAATCAGAAATTTCTTAACAAAGACCACACAGCGCAAACAGAAAGTCTGTGTTTGCACTGTACAGAACCTACAGTAGGTTCTGTAGTCTAAAGCATAGTCTGCCTGGTCAAGTTCATGTGTGTCAGTGTTCTCCACCCCACAGATGTTCTTAATGTCTTTAAGAAGTTTCCAAACTGCAGTGTGTGGCACGTTGCCTGATCCATCCTGTGGTCTTGGCCTCACTTTGTTGTTTCCAGATGCTTCTTGAGACTTCCAGACCTTTCATAGCAAAGAAGGACTTAGAAGCCTTATGATATTCCCATGCTTATATTTAGAGAAGTTTAGAATACACTAGGTATTTCCTTTTACTATTTTTCCTGTAAGCAGTTGCCACAAGGAGTTTATGCAATTTTGACTAGGCAGAGAGATGACCCACATGATTGTGAAAGAAGATGAGAGGTTTTTGTGAGAATATGAAGATGTAGTCCACATGGTGGAAACCTTTGGCATCTACCACCTTGAACATAAAACAGACTGCAGTTTGCAGCCTAATCTACCCTGGGGTCTTTGCCAACTTTTATTGTCCATATTTGTTGCAGCTTTATCAGTAAATAGTATGCCTGTGCCCATAATCAGAAGATGAATAAAACTCCTTTTTCCAGGGCTTTCTCTGCTTATTCTGTCGATTTGGGTTAGTTTTCATTTGAATACCTGCAGCACATAGAGAGCTATAGTCCCTACTTCCCTCCCCATGTGTACAAGTCAGCTGAAGAGATAAGCTTGAGCAGAGATTTTCTGGGTAGTTTCTGGCAATAACAGCCAGTGGGCAGCCTAGCCTGTCTGAACTTGAAACAGTTGCCTGTGTTTAGTAGAGCCTCCAAAGCAGCTTGCTGTTGAGTTGGGAACCAGCTTGTGAGCACAGGGCAGCAACATCAGACAAATTATTAGACAGGCCTTTGGAAAGGGTCCTTGGGAATTAGACAAGCAATTTAACTCTGCTGCCCTCTATACCTGTGGCCTGAGTTGTCCAAGGCTATACTAGCTACTTGAAATGTATTGTGGGCAAATGTGAAGCTGCAAAGAGATGAGATGATGATAGGATGACAAACAGAAGCAGGGTAAATTGTACTAAGTAGACATATTAATGTTGTGTGCCAAAGTCTGAAAATGACCTTTCTTACACAGTGAAAGAGAGGAGCTCATCTGGAAGGCATCCACCAGAAAGTTTGATCCCATGTGGATTTAGCTGATATATCAACTTTCTCCATTGTTGAAGCTATGACCAGCAGTTGTCGTGAACTGGAGCCCTCAGTGTCTGTGCATTGACAGAACTCGAAATGAGTCGTGGCTTCTGTTAGTACATGGGACAGGGAGATAGAGTGGTTGAGGAGTGTGATGAACATACGACAGCTGAGTAAGATTCTTGGTCACAAGCCTGAGCACTTAAGTGTTCTGAATCAACTTCTGGTGTCTCCACTGATGGAGACTCCACAAAGAGAATCTGGAAAGACTGGTCTTCAGCATCTAAATGGACAGCTAGTGTGAATGCTCTCACCATGTAAGCCAGCCTAATTCTCTTAAACAGGTCTGTCTTCATGTATGATTTTTTCACAGTTGTTTACAGTGCAATTAAAAGATCACCAGTGCTTCACAATCGGAAATTAGCATGATGACACTAGTGCAGTAAATAAAGTACACCCTAGTCAAGGATGTGTCCCACAGAAAGAAGGTCATCCAGAGGGGTGCTGGATGACCATTGGCAGTGCAGTAAATACATGCTGGATAGCTTGACACAGAACTCAAAAAGCTGAATTGGAACAACTGGATTGGTTTTGGCACTGATTCTCTTGTCTTTTCAGAGTACTACCTTAGGCTTTCGTTAGTTTTGCCAGTTATATTTAAGTATTTTTATTTTGGTACTACCTAGTAAAGCTTGTCTAGCATTAAAACAATATAGTAATTAAGTTTCGTGTGACTGTATACTGTCAGTTATGTTACATGGGCATGAGAAATAAATCATCAACATGATTCTAGTAGGAACATTTTATTTAAAATAGAGTGGGCTGAATTACCGTTAGGTGTAAGTGGGTGCTGAAGACAATACAGCGGTAGCCAATGCTGTGAAATTGAAGCACAGCGTGCCAGAATCATCTGTGGGTGTAACACCTCATCCATCAGCAGAGTTTCCTGAAGGAAGCATTTGACTTCCCATGTCCTTTGTTCAGGATTTTGTTACACAAGCTTCCTGGTCACACATGTATGGAACAGAAAATTGAAATTATGCCGAGCAGCCACTAGAGCTTTTAAAAGTTGTATCTTTAGCCTGTGACTGTTTTCATGACTATGACTGTTTTCCAGATGTCAAAAAAACACTGATCGTAACTAATGTAGCAAGGCAGTGCAATAACCCTGTCAAAGTACTTGTGTACTCCATAATTTTGTAGAGGTGATGTGTCTTGTCAAGTTGCATGGGAACAAATAGAACATTTAGGAAAAAAGCATAAGGCCGAATTCTGTCAGTTCAGATAAACTAGTTCTCCTGCTGTGACTGAGGTAGGATTTGGTTCCAGGCTTAGTGGCGACCAGTTCTGTGATTTGGTCTCTTGAAGAAATTGTTTTCATTATTTGCATGGGTCAGTTAAGCAGAGGATGGGTATTGTTTCACACAGATACATTGTTGTGTACCTGTCAGCATGTCATGTATAACATGCATTTATATAAACGTCTCTTGGCACAGAGGTACCTTGCTGTCTAAAGGAGTATGATAAACCCACGTGTTGTTGTATTCTTGTTTTTTCCTTCCAGATAAATGCAATCCGATCAGTTGTTCCAAACAAAAGCAATAATGAGATAGTTCTGGTGTTGCAGCAGTTTGATAACAATGTGGACAAGGCTGTTCAAGCTTTCATGGATGGTAAGTACAGTGTACCTTTTTCACTAAGGCATGAGGAATTCAATTGCATGCTGAAGTATTCATTGTCTTTAGTGGCTTAAAAATTGTTCTCATAAAACAGATGATTATGATACTTGGAAAGCTCATTTGTTACAATTGATCCTTATGTCTGCATCTTTAGTTCTTCACAGTATGAGTTTGACCTGGCTGTTTATTTGTTCTACCTAACTTTGCCATTTTTTGGTGCCATTCTTGTTGCAGGCCTTTTTTATTCTGCATTAAAGTTAATGCTTTTTAAAGCGAGTATGTCAGAATATGATTCACTGTTGAAGACACAGTAACTAATAAGAAGTTGGGATAGTTCTGAGGCAGATAACCAGACCTCTAAACCCCTGAACTTGATGCATACATTGACATTCAAACCTCAATCTGGATTTTGCAAATATCCTTGACATTTATAGTGTCTGAACCAAGACTCCATTGAAAGTTCGAGCCATTCTAAATCTGGATCTGTTTGTATTTTGCATTGTGAGACCATCTCTAATGAAAGGTCACTTATGTTTAAATAACACTTCTAATAAATATATAATAGCATGTATTTTGAACTTTCACCAAAGACTGTGGGAATCCCTTTGCAGAAATAACAACGTATCAGGAGCAGATCCTCTCAAAATCTGTGTAGCTTGGGGCTGCCTAAAAGATACCAGAAGTTCAGTGGTTTTAAAAGCCCCACATATCTTAAAAAATGCCTCATAGTGTTAATGTGCCATCTCAAGTTCGCTTACTCCATATCTATTTTACTTGAGAATAGTTTTGAGTTTGGTTTGGGTTAATTTGTTAAAAAGTATCAGCCAAAAAACATCATGATGTAGTAGGAATTACTTACCATTATGCAAAAAGCAAATGCAAACAAACCTGACTATGTATAAATACATCAGAATTCTTTCATCACATGGGTATGATGCCTCTCGATTCAAGTATATGCATCAGTCACATTCTGCTGGAAAGAGGAGCTTGTTTGTTCACACACACAGAAAGGAAAATGTGATGCATCAAGAAACAATAATTGTGTTTTCCTGTAATACATGGCTTGGGAAAAGTAGTGTCGGGGTTGCTCCCTAGTCATTCACTAAGTTCCTTTCATGCAATTTATTTTGTCTTAAGTTACCACTGCTCACTTGAAATGTTTCCAGTGACCCTTTCAAAGGGGAAGTGCTTTCATAGCCACGTGTTGTCATCTGCTACATGAAAGAAGTAGGGCAAAAGCAAGTGCAAGAATGCAACAGAGTCTTGGAAAAAAGCAAGCTGTTGTAACCTGAGTTCAAATGATCTTTGAGCTTCACCAGTTTATGATCGCTGTGCCTTGAGTTCAGAAGTCTTTGCAAGCAAGCATTTGAAAACAGACAATATTTGTTACTGTGTGGAAATGGCATGAGAAAGGTTGTGTCCTTGCAGCTACCACTGTGGATAGAATGACTCTAGCACTTTAAGTGCCTCTGCACATGAATGAAAAAAATTGCTAAGACTGAAATACCACAATTGGAGAGAATGCATTGCCACATGCAGTGAAAAACAAGGGGACAGCCATGCCGAGTGAAAAGGCTGAGCACCTCCATTCAGTGCTTCTCTCAGAGGTGCTGCATTGCTGAATCGAGAAATGTTCGAATTTAATTTCCTGAGATAAGCTCCTATGTTGCTTCATATCTGGAGTGGCATAGAGGTGATGTCTCTGTTATAAATTTACTTCTATATTTGGATTTGAGTTAAATAAAACAGTGGTTCAAATTTTTTATTTGCAGTGTTAGTTTTTACCTACTTCAGCATAATCAGAAGGGATGTTCAGCTGCTTTGTAGATGTAGTCAAGAAAATATACTGGTGTGTAGAAATGAGGACTTTGGGACTTGCACAGTTAGTGCATTTCCAACAGGAAGAAACTAGGGTTAGTTGGGTGAATCCCTAAAATAACCCTCATCCGGCATAGTTTTTGCAGGGAATCTGAGGGAAGCAAAGCTAAGACAACAGCAGCCAACATGAAAAGAGTGTTGGACAATACTGTGAAAACAGTTAACAAAGTTGTCAAGTAAAATCACGTATTTTCAGCAGCACAGAGTGAAATGGGCAGCAGGTGTCTGGGTTTGTTTCTTCGTAGTGAAACATGGTGTCTATCAAAAGACAGCATACCTTTAGGAGAGGAGATTGTATTTATATGTACATAAGTATGTATCTGTGTAACTAGATATAGTTATATGTGCAGTTACACACATAAATTTTCTTAGGCTTCGGTCTGCATTGTCATGGAAACAAAATATAGGTTTGATGGGTTCATAGAATCATAGAATAGTTTGGGTTGGAAGGGACCTTAAAGACCACCCAGTTCCAACCCCTCTGCCACAGGCGGAGACACCTTCCACTAGACCAGGTTGCTCCAAGCCCCTGTGTCCAACCTGGTCTTGAACACTGCCAGGGATGTGGCAGCCACAGCTTCTCTGGGCAACCTGTGCCAGTGTATCACCACCCTCATAGGGAAGACTTTTGTCCACCAATACCTGATCTAAATTTACCCTAAATTCCATACGTGTTTTTTTCACAGTTTAACAAATCAGGCTTAGCGCTGCTAGCAAAACGTACTCTCTTCTAATGTGCATGGTAGACTTGCCAGATAATTTTGGATCTGTATTATTGTGATAGAAAAATTATTTTGATACATGTGAAAATCTCACATCTTTGGCTGAATACAACTTGATGACTCATGGTTGTCTGAAAACAGGATTATTTCTTAATGCTAATATTGTCAAGAGTTCACTGAAATCAGTGAGAAGAATGGCTGAGTATGAGACCCATTTGGAAAGGATAATAAATATTTGCTAGAATTATGCAGTGATAATAAAATGATTCCTCGAGCAGGAGACCTTTAACCTGGTGGTGATTAAAAGGATTATTGTGGCAGATACTGCCACAGTAGTTTAAATAATGATTCAAACTGCATGCTTACCATGAGCATCTGTTCTCAGCTTTAGGGTCCAGGAGAACAAAATAATGACGTTAGCAGAAGAGTTTTCTTCTAGCATGGCAGCTAGCACTTGTCGAAAACAAGGCTCTGATTGCTTTGTTACATAAATTTCTCTAACCAACTCCTTAGGGCTGACAGACAGAATTTCAAGTATACAAAATTGTAATCACTTGTCAAAATTCATTTTTATGTTCTTGTGTCTTCTGAATATGACAGATAACACTTAAGAGCTATGTGATAAAAATGCCAGAAGATTTTAAAACTTTGGGAAGCTCGAGGGTCGGGGGGGACTGTATATTTTACCCAGTATTTATACTAGCATGCTGAGATACTTCCCTTTTTCAGGCAAGAGATTTGAGTGTTGATTTTTTTCTAGGCCATATGCTAGTGCTTTGACACCCACTTAGTCACTGTGTGGAATGAAGGTCATGAAAGACGGTAGTGCCAGATAGCCCATCCACTGTGCGTAGCGTAATCAAATGAAATGGTAATTGAAAATGAGAAAGGCAGCAGTACCCAGTTTGTTCTCCTTACATAAGCAAGTCCACAACAACAAATGCAAATGCTGCCCAGGTTAGGAGAGTAGAAATTGCTCTTGAACACACTTGTTCTTTTTCATAGCTAAACTTTTCTTGAGATGTTTGATCTTCCCTTTCTCTAGGCAGCGCAGCTCAGGTTCTAAAGGAATGGAACATGACAGGGAAAAAGAAGGTAAGAACTTGCTCTTGCAAATAAAAGCATTCAGACTATTTTTCAGCTATCTGTAGTTGAATGTAATGCTTTTATTTTGGCCAGTGCTCTGTCTGCCTTTGCTAACATAGGTGACTTCATTCACACCTGTAGTCAGAATACTTGAAAGCAAATGTGTGTATTATTTCTAATCATGTTCATTTGTTGTCTCTCCAGCCCAGTGCTCTGAGAGAATTTCTGGGATAGCACGTGTGTATGCGTGCGTGTGGGAGCCAGACCCTGGACAAGTACAGAATGAATCCTAAAACAGCCCATGTTCAGAAACACTTTTAATAAGCAATTGTATTGTAGATAATCACAGCTAGTTACAGTGCTGGAGATTTTGCTGACAAGTGTAAAAATAACATAAGCATAGGAGTCATCCATTAGGAGTCATGCATTAGTGACACCATCAAGTCAGATACTTCGAGTATATATTTGGGATATGATCTTGATGAATGTGTATCTCCAAGCCAGAGCTGTACCAGGGGCTGCCCTGTGAGTCAGTGTCATGGAGGCTCCTTTTTAAGGTTGAGAGAGGTACAGTAGCAGTGGCCAACCTGGGTCCTCTGTGATCGCTTTCTACATGATCAGAATGATGCCTTAAGCTTTTGTCTGTGTTGCTGTGTGGATGTTCCTTGGATGGTTAAGAACTGCTTGTCCTTAGTAACCACAAACATTTTGAGCAGCTTCTTAGCAGAGGTTTTATTATCATTTGCAATGCAAGTATTTTGTGTGGAAGGAAAGAGAAAACCAGTTTGGGGCCTCAGGTTTTATTTGAAACAGTTCAGATGTTTGGCTGAACAGATGCGCTGTGTTTGTATAGCACAGCACATCCTGTAAATTGCATTAGTCTGATGTCACTTGTATACCATTTTAAAAACACGGGCATTTTACTGATTGTATTTTGAGTTTGAGTTGCACTGAGTGATGTCTCTGTTCTTGCAATATTTCTCCATTTAGAACAATAGGAGAAAAAGAAGCAAATTTAAACAGCACCAAGGCAATAAAGATCCTAAAACCAAGAATGGTGGACCTGAGAAGGCATCTCATGAGCCCCAGGGAATATATGACTGCCATCTGAATGGATGCTCCAAGGACAACTCTTGCAGGGGTTCTGCCAGTCAGAAACGGGAAGGTGCTTCTCTTGAGAACAAAGGCTCAGGATTTGTGGAGTCAGCGCTGGTCTGTCCAGAAATCACAGGTCAGTTCATCTGGCACAAGGCACCTTTAACTGGCAGTAGTAAGCCCCCGTTTACATAAAGAACATGGTATTTATATTGCCATGAAGCAGAATATAATAAATAAGTAAATTGGAGGGAGCTGTTTATATAAAATCATGCAACTAGCTATTAAAGTCATACAAGTATATCTATGTCTGGGCAAAATTCACCTTGCAGTATGTTCCCTTGCAAAATGTCTTTTTATTTTTTTTTTTTTCCTAGAGACAAAATGATCAAAAATATAATCAAAAGCCCAGCTGATACAGAATATTACAGATATAAACATACAAGAATGCAGGGTTAGAAAATGGCTTGAGTATAAAATGTCTCCTTAACTGGAGCAAAGGTATCAGAGTAGTATGAGCTCGAGGCATATCACAGGATTTCTTTATTACCTAGTTCAGACTAGTCCACTTGTTCTTGTTCCCCGAATAGGCTAGTGGCAGTAGATCTCCACTGGCTTTCTCTGACGGGGAAGGGCCTTTGTGTTGAGGAAAGGCAGTCTGATAGCCTCTTAGTACATGCATGTTTCTGCTAGGGTCTAGGTACTGATTCTAGAACTGAGGGGGACAGTAATGCAGAAAGCTTTTCCCTACTGGGTTGTAGTATATATATGGAGTTACGGTTATAGCAACATCAATGACAACAAACTTTCTCCTCTGGGGAAGAAACTCTGTGAAGGCTTTCGCCTTCAAGTATCCTTTTGTAAAGCTCATATTTAATTGCTGTCACTACTGGCAATGATTTTTCAGCTCTTCATATTTCAAACTTCTGACAGCCCTAGACTGTTGCTGCTGCTAGTATTTTCTTCCTGTGTTTTAAGCAGTATGTAAGAATAATAAGAACTGCGTTATAAGAACTTTACTTGAAATCCCTTTTTCCATGTTGCAAACACAGCTCTCAAGCCTCATTTTAAATGAATGTGCCAAATGGGTAAGTGTCCTGAAATGAGTTCTCTGCTGCTCTGCTTCCAGATAATTTTGGTGGTGCCAGCCTCTGAGTTGAAAACTCTGCAACCTGTATCAGCCAAAAAGGCAAACTGTTTCCCAAGAAATTTTGTCTGAAGTATTTGGTGCCTTACAAAGTATCAGAGATGCTCTTTCCACCCGTTCTAAAGACTTCCACTTGGTTTGGATAGAATATGCCATAAACCAGAAAATTCTGCATTTCCATAATACTAAATCGGTTTTGGCACTTACTCTGCAAGACATAAACATTTGTAGTATCAGCATATATTATGTCAAGCTCCCATGTCAAACTTCTTGGAGTTGCTGTTTTTGAAACGATACATGTAAGAATGAAGATATATAGACTGAATCTGTCCATGCATGGGGAGGAAGGAGTGCTTTCTAGGGAGTAACATACCTGAATGCAAGAATAGCCATGGTTTTAGTTATCTTTTTCTGTGGCATTGGGATTGAGTCCTTTTTTTTTTTCTCTTTGACATGATACAGTGAAGAGTTCTACATACCAAGAGCAAAAAGTCTCACAGAATTTTACGTTGTTTTTACAAGTGACAACTGAGCTATTACCACAGCTTTACAATTTTTATGAACTTTTACATGTAGCCACTGTTTCAGAAACAGTGGGAGAGGGGGATAAAAATGAAAGAAAAAGGTGGAAAAGAAAGTAAAGGAGATGGAGAGAAAGGAAAACCTTAAACTTTTCTATTTAAGTTTCCCTTGCATAGTAAAATAAGTTCCTGGCAATTTGTTTAATACAGAGAAGGAAAGAGCTGCTTCTTCACTTCGAGTTGCACTAGATTCCTTGTCTTTACAGCCAGTATAACAGCTCTTTCTTAAGGTCAAAAGCCACCTATGTACATATTGCTAAATTTGTGCTGAAGCGCATGCTACTAAATAGAAGGGTGATTAGAATCCCTCAGGGGCTGGCAGCTCAGCCCTTGTGGTTTCTGAGCAAGTCACACAGACTTGCAGTTTGAAATGCTGAAGTCAGTTCAAGGTGCCCCTGTTTTCATACTGCTTCCTTTTGTGTTGTAAGCTCCTTTGTTTTGTCCTTGTCTGTCTTGTTTGTTTTGGTTCCTTCCCTATCAAATTAATGTTACTGCAGTCATTTCACCATCACCTTCAGACAGCTCACAGCTTAGAACAATCATAGTTAGATGTCTGCTGACAGGCCCCTCTTCTTTCCTCCCCATAAGGAACATGAGATTGAAGCTTTGCTTATACCAACTCACAGTCTGTGAGATTAAGTCTTTCCAAGCTATAAATTCCTGGCTGCCTGGAAGGGACTTCAGGGACCAGAAGGGAAGATACAGTGTATCTGGTGTTTCTCCATAATGTGTCCCATGCTAGAAAATGACAGGGGAGAACATGTGGCTATTATCTTTACTTCATATCTGCTTATTTCTTGCCATTATTCCATCTTTTTTTTTCTCAGAGGTACTTAGTTGTTGCTTTTTTGTATCATGGTTTCCTACAGGGAGTTAAGACCTGCTAGAGAAAATGAAGCACAGAATTCAAGGCCAAGATAGCCAAACTGCCTCATCATGGAGCGTGATGGGGAGTGTTCCACTTAGTTATGAGTCTGTTCAAGGGCTCTACTCAGTATTTTGAAGGGGAAAAGGCCTTCAATAAACCACATTACTTCAAAATGATTACCATAACAAACTCTCCAACCCTCTTTCTTGTCCTTGGCAAAGCAGGATCTGAAGGACTTAGAGCCACCCTTTCTGTGCATGCCCATGTAAAGAAGGGGCATAAATGTGCTCGAAGGATATTTAATGCTGCCTTACCATGCTGTTATTTTTGCAGGCACTTGGGTAAAACCAGATACAAATCAAATACTGATTTATTTCCTACTTCATAAAATTGTTTTTCATGTAGGATAGTTTTCAGTGAATTCTTTGAACTTCTTGTTTATCTCAAGGGATTTTTTTATTTTTTTTTTCTTCTTTCAGCCAAAGAAGCCACAAGGTTCATTTTATTTAAAAGGTGTTAAATGGCAAGCTGTTACAAAAAGATAAACCACTTGATTTGAAGATAGCAGCTTAGCAGATTTCAAAGCAAGTTTATTTGGGCTGCTGCCATTACTGGCAGGTCTGGTAATGCTTGATGGCTAATACAGGGGAGGTCACACATTAGACTAGTGCTGAAGTTCTAATCCACCACCTACTGAACTCTGCAACAGTTTACTTGTAGATATTATTACCCAGAGGTTTGACTTCTCTTTCAAGTACTTGAGAGAGACAGATTTTGTTATACATGTTGCTTAGCTGGTCCAAGTCTTCAGGGATTTGATGCAGACTTTCTCAATCTATTTTTAATTGTGTTGATTGTCCTCAGTCAAATGTTAGAGTTCAGTAGCAGCATACTAAGGTATTGTTTGCTAGGTGTTACTGATCATTGTGCTGCTGGGTTTCGCAATAGCACATGTATCATTTGGAAGAAATTGTCAAAATATGTTGCAGACAAAAGATGATTAAAAAGTTTTTAGAGTATAACTATTCTTCTAGATGACTTTAAGAAGCTGTCAGTTTGCCATTTGTCTTGACAAGAATACCAAAGCTGCTAGTTAAATGAAGTAAATAACAATTTGTACTATAACAACAAATTTCAAAAGGTCTCATCTTGAGGACAATAGGCCTGGCCTTTTTCTGTAGTTTAGGTGATAGATTGCTTATTTCTAACTATCTTTTGGAGTTATTTAGTAAGGTCAATCTCAACTGACAGTGGCCTTATCTGTCAGTTTTCATAGCCATTCTTTGGCTGCTTGGCCCTCTGTCATGATGCTGATACCTTGAATCCCTTTGGAGTCTTGGAAAGAGTAAACCAGGTTGTCTTTTGGCAACAAACAGGCTCAGGCATTGTTGTTTTAGCCTTCTCAAGTCATTGAACCCAAGAGCATAGTCTTTGGCATTGTTTCATTTCCCACTTGGTCCCACTTGGCAACTGTTTTTCATAGAAAACTGTAGTCAGGCAAGGTAAATATTTCAGATAGGAATGTTTAATTGGTGCTTCAAAAATGCTGATTAAATAGTGAAAATTGTTTTGTGTGAGGTAGATATGTACATACATACCTACCTACCTACCTACCTACATGCAGATAGATACCAGTATTAAAGTCTCATGCTTTCCATAGCAGACGTCCTCTCTAGTTCTGTTCTCTAATGTTTGGGGAAAGATTACAATTGGTTGTATTTCTATGCTGTCTATGTTATGAGGTATTTTTTCAAATCAGCATGGAAGAGACTTTTTTTTTTTTCTTAATGCGTTTTTCTTTTTAGACTGTTAAAACATAGATGTGTTCAGATTAGTGTTTAATAACCAAAACTTTTTGTTTCTGTTCTGTCATTGTCATTGCTTTCCAAGGTTCTATAGAATGCCTGCCAGTGGAGGGTGGGGGGAAAATCCACAAAACAACTTGATTTTTCCATTGTGTAAAGTAATTCAGACTCAACAATACGGCTTCATCACTTTCTTAATATTGTAACTCCTTTTTTTCTACCTTAATGCTTTCTTGCAGACAAAGAACGAGAACGCCAGAGAGTATCCACGGAATTAAACCCAAAGACTATTAATGGAGTAGGACAGCATGAGCCTCTTCAGGCACCAGTTCAACTCCAGTGTAACCTAGTCAGGCCAAAGTCAAAATCTTCCTCAGTTAAATCATCTAATGCTACAACCCAGCTTGAAACAAAGACAGACGATTCAGTCAAAAAAAGAGGTAAATTGGATCCCTGGTTGCTGTGTGCTGAGACAATCAGACAATTGAGGCCTCTGTGGTGGGGAGGGAAGCACATATGTGAAGAAAAGGTATGTTGGAAAGTGAGAGCAGAACCATACTCAGCATAACAAAAATGAACAGAACAATTTATGGTCTATTTAACTTTATAGTGAATGAAATTAAAAATAAATAATTTGAATTAATAGTGCTGTTTTAACACTTATTTGCTTTGGAGAATGAATTTGAGCAACATGTTTAGAAACTGAAAAGCACCATGGAAGGACTATTGAAAAGTTGGGTTTATGGACTTCAGTAGGATAGCCACTTCATCCTAATCTGGGCAAATAACATGTTGAACTATTCCTGCTCCCTCATTTAGAAAAACAAAGAACAGATTTCTGACTTCTGTGCAACTTTTGTTTTCTGTTTTAGGGCCAAACATTGAAAAATCAGTAAAAGACTTGCAGCGTTGCACTGTTTCTCTAACCAGATACCGTATGATGATTAAAGAGGAAGTGGATATTTCAGTGAAGAAGATTAAAGCTGCTTTTGCAGAATTACACAGCTGGTAGGTAAATCAGCTGGAGAGATCCATCAGCATCACCTGAGAAAAGGGGCTAATGAGGCCACTGGCATTGGTAGGGAGGGGTCACTTACACCCTGTGTGTTTGCAGCATTTTGGTTTCATCAAAAAAAAGTAAGTGGTGCCATTAAGTAACTCCTCACCAGCCAGAAGAAGTATATGCGTAAGTGCATATTTACATACATAAAAGGGGAGAAAACTACAGTTTTTTGGGGAAAAAAAAAAAACAAAAAAACTCACCTCACTATGTTGTTTGGGGCTTTCCCCCCCAAGTGATCCATCTTGACTCAATTGTTCTGTATCAAGTTCAATGGCAGCATATCTGATCTAAAGCTTTTATAAAAATCCTTTCTGTGGGCTTTTCTACAGTCTCTTTACCTTCTTTAAATCTCTTCTTTCTATACTACTTCTTTGATCTTATCTTCTTTGGCAGACAGACTTACTGTCTGTTCATTTCCCATCATCTTTGCTGCTTATCCCACCATTTGATTTTTCTCTTTATCCCCATCCATCACTTCATTTCCAGTTCTTATCGCTAATTCATTCTTTTTCCTCATTCTTTTATCTCTTCCTTTTTTTCTAATTCTTTTCTGTTACAATTTTGGTTATTGCTAATCCTCAGCACATATGTCTGTGCCCTTCGAAAATTTGTAGCGGAAATAATTGCTGTAGTAGCGAGCTGTATGTGTTGCATATACTTGTCATAGAAAAAATATTTTCTGGTTTGAATTTTACTTGGCCTTTTGTTAAGCATAGGTGCTATATAAAACCCTTGTATTTACACAGCGTTGCAGTAAACAAAGAAATCGTATTAAAAGGTACAGGATTTTGTTACAAGTCACAGAAAAGTACAAAATCCTTTCACCTTTAATTCATCCATAATATTTGTCAGTATTTTTATGAGCATGTCTTACAAAAGTTCTGTAGTATTGGCAGAAGTTTAACTTTGGACTTCAGTGGTGCATTTGCTGTCTTCAGTGATGTATTTAAAGTGACTTCTGTGCCACTGGGGCTCCACTACTGTATGGGCAGAAAGTCAGGGCACTACTGACCTGATTTTGTGGGAGATTCTGTTGCACTGAGCCAGCGGTGCACCTAACTGTCTAGCAGAGAGAGTTTTGTTTCTGTCCCTGTACTCCAATGAACATGGGCTGTGATTGTCAGTTGTATTAAACTGCTGTTATCAGGAATGCTCTGAAACCAGTATAGCAATGGTTGCTTACAAACTGAACTGCAGTAATTAAATTGTAATTATAGAAAAGTTAAGTAAAATTCATCAATCCCCTGCACCTTCTTATGGTAGTTCTCGAAGGTGGTTTTGTATGGTTTTAGAAAACTTACAAAACATTCATGGTTTCTGTTAAGAAGGCTGTGACCTTTTCTCTGAGGAAACTCATAGTTTGGTCTCATTTGCTGTGTAGTTCTTGGTATAATATTTTTTGTAACAGTGTGAAAAATATATAATGTCCCTTATATCTAATCTTGTTTGCAGGCAGTCGCGGGCAATTCTGTCTTTAAATGATAGTCACTCTGGGCATGGAACAGGCTTAAAACTCTTATTGTAATCTAAGACTGCAAGGGAAGGTGCTATATTAGTAAATTCAGAACTGAAATTCTTCATTATTCATGTGTTAACTTGAAAAACACTGAAGTTGCATTTCCTAATCTGTCATATGTTATTTAATAGGTGAGTTTAATAGGGGAAAGATAGAATGACCTCAGAACAACTTGTAAGTCGAAGTAGACTTTAAATGATGAAAAGTAGCCAGACAACTCTTGAACATTCTTCATTTAATTTTTTCCTCCTGCCAGCTTCAGTGCCTAGATTATTGGAATCTGCCAGAAGCTCTAGAATGTAACAGATCTGAATATTCAGTCCTTGCAAAGCAATTTCATGCATGTAATATTGTAACATAATATTGCATCAAGGACAATATAATGTCAGGACATGTTTATGAACATCTCAATGTGGGCTACTTTGCTTTTGGCAGCTCGTAACCTAATATTTAGATTTTTCTTCAAATGAATGAAGAGAAAATTTGGCTTTAATACTAAAATGAATGACTTAACACCTTCTTTGCTAAAATGAAAAACAGGTTTGAGATATTTTATACGACCTTGTGGCTTAAACGCCAAAAAAGATGGGAAGAGCTGTCTTTACTGTCTCATTTATAAGAAGTTGCTGCCAACTGCTGTAGATTAACTGGATTTGAGTAAAAATCACCAGGGCCAGTGTTGTATACAGCTTCAGACCTCGTACAGCCAACAGATCATATTTCTTGGCTGAAAGGTTTAGTTTGTGTTATTTACATGGCAGTTTCCTTGCTTCAGAGTTGAACAAAGCATCACTAGTGGTAGCAGGAGGATAGGGTAACTGAGTGAGCATGCAAACTCTTGCATATTTATCACCCTCCTTGGGCATTGGAATTCTGCTGTGCCAGTTAGCTTGCTTATCCTGGGAAAAATTATAGAACCATAGAAGTGTTTGTGTTGGAAGGGACCTTAAAATTTATCTAGTTCCAATCCACAGCTGAACTGTTGCTCCCAGGATGCTACGGAGTAACCAAAAGCAAGGGCATGACAATGATACCTAGTTGTCTTTGTGATAGTAATTCCAAAGCTTTTTGCAAGTTGTTCTTCCAGTTGCTGCTGAAGTGTGGACTAGTTGAGGTGTAAAACAGATAAACATACAATAGCACCTAAGTGCTGTCTGTGGTCAGAACTGCCAGGAATGCTTGAATGGGATGAATACAGTAACCTAGATGGGAGCTTAACCGGTTCGTGTTACACACAGCTGTCACCACCCAAGAGGTTTTAGTGAAGCTAAATGAAGTCAGAAGCTTTAATCTTGCATTACAGCTGAATGCTGAAGCACATACTTCTTTCTGTTGTTGCTCTTTGTTTTCCTTCCTTTGGCAGTAGGATAAAAGACCCTTTTTGTATCCTTCTTTTTGCATTTACTGCAAAATCAGAATCAAAACTGCATTTGAGGAGGAAGTAATCTTCTGGACTTCCTAATAATCTTTTTTAATCTTTTAATGATTTTACCAATCTCAGAAAGGACGAAGTAGTGGAAAGATAACATCATGTATCTTCCTCCTACCTCCAGATAGTATAGGAAGCCATTATCATGGAGATAAATGAACAGCACATGTGGCCTAAGATGTCCTGAAAGCTTCAGCAGAAAAATTCACAAGAACTTTTCCTTTTAGCAGCAGAAACTTTTGAGTGATAGTTACCAGTAGAAGTCTGTGTCTCTTGTCTTGCTCAGTGTTTCACAGCTTGTCCTAACCGATGAAGGGAAGTTACGCCTGAACACTCTCAATCAGCACTGTGCTGCTATTTAAAAAGTCACCTGTCTGCCAAAACAGTGCATACCACTGCCCCACAATTTAAAATAGGAGTGGTATGGAGCAGGCATGCTGTTGTGGACACCTGTAAATGCTTGGAAAAGAAAATACAATGCTTGCATCCAGTTTTAACATTTTAATGAAATGAGGCCAAAAAACAATCTCATGAAGATGTTAATTGAATAATGCTGCAGTGGGCTTACTTTCAAGGGTGTCCCAGGAATTCTTTCCAACTGGAGTAACTCTCTGCATGCTCAGAACAAGTGATAACAACTTGGTTTTATACAGTGCTTCTCATGTCAGAAGTCACCAGAGCATTTTACAGGCCATGGGCTGGACCACACAAGGCACTTTGCCCCACTCTGCGGGATGCGAATTGTGCTTCTGGTATGATCTGGCACTTTCATCACCCCTGCTTGTGCGGGGCTTTCTATGACATTGCTTTCCCCAAGGCTGTGAGAGCACAGGGCAGAGCAAGCTGAAGGGCACTGTTTCTCAGATGTGCATCTGAAAGCTACGACAAAGATTCTTTTAACAATGCTGCTTGCGCCAGTATTTCTCCTCATTGCATCCCAGTTTGGTGTACAGTTCTCAGGAATACCTGTGTATGAGTGCGAACATAAGCTGCTCCACTTATTGCTTGGATGTAAAACATGTGGAGCATAGCTGTGTCTCATAGTAGTGTAGGGCAAGAAAAAGAATAAATCCATATAGTGCTTAAGTTGCAGGAAAAGGTCAGAAAAGCTAGATGAGCTCTCCTCTCCATAGAGTGCACTTAAAGCATTTGTTGCCAAGGTTAAAACCCGTGTGATGTAATTGTGCTCTCACTTTTCCACCAAGAGACTGAATAAAAGTCTTTGGGGTAAAAAGAGAGCCCCAGGAATCTGAGTGAAATGTGTAGAGCACAAAAGGAGCCACAGTTCCCCGTAACACCTCTTGCCAGAAAATCATTTTCACATACTGGGCATCCACACAGTCATATGGAGAACTAAAAGGAAACATCTGCCACTTGCCCATACAGTCTGCTTCCAACCACAAATGGAAAATAGTCTGCAGAAAATAGTAAGGGCCAAGTTTAATTACACTGCATACAGAACTGGACCACAGACAAGCTTCCTCTACTCTTTGCATCTCAAACACATTAGTACACTTTATAAAGAGCATGAAAACCAACACAGTTGATTTTTTGAATGAACAAAAAGCACTTGAAAGCTCCACCATAGGCTGGATAAAAAATTGCCTCTGACATAATGCTGGGAAAATGGAGTTTGGTAATACTAACGATTTTAAATTAGCTTTTAATGTATATTTTATATTTTTATATAATAATATTTTTTAATGTGTATTTTTATACATTTAGGGAACAACTGGAAAGCAAGTAATGTGTGTTTTGGGAAGATAAAACAGTTTTTCTATTGCTTTCTAAGTTAAAATCAAAGCAGAGGAAAAATGGGGGAAGAAGTAATTTAAAAGAACATAATTGTGTCTGTACTAACTGAGTGCTGGGTGATGAGCAATGTTGCCGGTGCTCACAGGCTCATAGTTGCAGAGCAGTGAGTGAACACAGTCATCCCTTTTCTGGGACCCTTACTTGGCAAACTGTGAAAGATGATGATTTCCTGTTGCCCAGAGCCCAGAATCAGTGGCACCAGATGAAGAGCTGCCTGTTTGTGTTAGTGATGTGGCAGTATAGAGCAAGGGCAGATGGCTGGAAAGGCCAGGAGTGGTATTGCTTTACACTGAACAGAGTTCCTGTGCTCTTTCTTTGTGTTTCCAGGCAGTCCTTACTAGCTTTCTGTCTGTGTCTGTCTGCCAACTGACCTGTGGTAGTCCTTATGCTTCTGAAGTATGGATTTTCAAATCCTCTTGCAGTTTGTTCTGATGCTTGTTTGCCTGTCACTCACGCAATCCAGTCTATGACCTTGCCAGTGCAGAGAAGACAAAAATGGTCTCTCAGGCATTTAGGTTTCCTTGAGCACATGTGGGTTTTCAGGTACCTTCAAACACCAGTGCTTTTACCAAAGCCTCTGGACACTGCTTCTACTGCCTGGGGGTCTGGGAGGACTGATGTAACAGCTCTGCCCTCAGGCTCGCTACTGCCTGCAGAGCTGCAGCACTGGGAGAGAGGCTTGTGCTTGCTTTCTTCTCATGACCTCCAGCAGTTTGGGATTACCCTTGCTGTGTATTAGTGGAGAGAACAGACAGAGCTCGTGAGATTGGAGGAGTTAGGTTTCAGTGAGATACATAATGTCCCCTTTCTGGCTCCTTTGTCTTTTACAGATACTTGTTTTATCTGTGTATTTTTTACTAAACTTGTGAAGACAGATTACAAAGGTGAAATCCAGAGGTGGCTTACGCTGCTTCTTAGCCTGTTGTTCATACTTCATGGCTTCTTGTCTCCCTCTTCCCTCCCAGTCATTCCTAGGTGTTTGTAGTCCTCAGTAAAACACAAGCACATGTGGGTTTTTGGGGTCATGCAGGTAGGTTGTTGCTTTTTGTACATGTCATTGTGGATGTAAAGTGAATATATCCTTTTCGATCTTATTGTTGTCAGAGTAAGGAGAAATCTAACTTATTAAACATATATATATATAGGGAATAACTATCTCAGAAAATTTCAACAGCTGTTAGACCAAAGAGCCAGACTCTTCCTTTCTCCGTGGCCAGTTTCCAGGGTGTTTTTGGGAAAGTTCTCTCTCCTCTGTAGCAGAAGCCCAACAACAAGGACCACAGTCTTCGGCCTCTTGATTTTTAGGCTAAAATACATAAAACCAGTAAGATATTCTGATACTTCAGTAGTCATATCAGAACTGAGACTCAGATGGGAAATCAGTTCTTTTACAAATTTATGTCAAAATGTGCAGGATGCTAATGAGCCATGGTGTAACTTGTACTCAGTTGTTAGAACTGCCAAATTCAGAGTGGTGCTTTCACTTCTACATAGGTAAAATTTGGAAGTATTTATGATCAGGCAATAAATTTCTGTTTGTAAAGAGATCTTAAAAATGCAAAGAAACCTTCAGTTATGATGGCTTTACCAGACCCCACTGTGCTAGCTGGCTGCTAAACAGAACAGTATTAGTGAAGGTAGATAAAGAATAACACAAAATAACTTGAATAACTGAAAGCCTTTCAGTATTTTTACTTCTACCGGATGGTACACTGCAGAGGGAAGGATTTCAGTGAAATTGATTTATTCTGTCTTTTGTCTGCTTATTGTCAGACTGTATTTGTGGTCAGAATGAAAATTCATGTAATCTGGTTTGCTGTGTAAACATTCTGCGTGTGCTAATACTGTGATCAAATAACTACTTTGAAGCACCATGAACATTTAAGTACTGTTGAGCTAATGGTGGAAGAATATAATTTCCTGAGACATTGCAAAATATGTAATGTTACAACTGCTTTTCCTACAGGTTTATTAATATAAGGAAAACTTGAAGTATCATTTCTCCAATTACAGTATAGCACAGCTGTTCAGTAACCCTATAACACTTGTAGTCACCCATTAGAGGTGGTTGGGCTTTATACTTACATTCTCATCACATCATTCTAGTTCCTTGTGCTGAAAGTCTGATAGAGACGGTTCTGGTCTTTTGGATTCAGGTGGGTGATTTTTTGTGAAATACACAGTGGGTTTAGAGGTTCTTATCAGCTATCTTTTCACCCCACCTATGGGTCAAACACCTTCATGCTAGAAGGGAAATGTGTACAGGAAATAAGGCATAATACTTGAAGACCAACACTGATCTTGTCAGAACTATCCCATGAATTTGTACGTAATCTCAGCTCACGTAGAGCAGGGACAGTGACAGTTTGGCAGCAGGTTGTTAACCAGCACAGCTTTAAGGAGCTACTGGGGTCTGTTATAGAGCCCAGTAACAGAAAAAGTTGCTGGAGAATGGTGCATTGTTTGGGGGTTTGTTTATTTTTGAAGCCTAAGCTGGCAAATTCTGGCAGTGTCCCACAGATAACTCACTCCCTAATGAAAAAAGGACTTGGAATTGTACCTCAGTGTTCCGGTGTCTCACCTGCTGAAACAGACCCTGGAGGATGACCACGAAAAAACAGCTCTTTCCCCCTTCCAGATGAAAAGCTCTACTGTAGTTGTTCAGAATGCCACAGCTGACTGCTGACTGTGTCTTCCTCAGTCTCCAACATTCATTTTCAAACTATGCACAAAGCTGGTTCAGGGCAGAGCAAAGCTTATTAAACACCTCAAGGAGAAAATTGGCATTCTGGGGAGTTTAAAAGGGTTTTGAAAGGACTCATTTGAATTACACTCTTAACAGTAACCTCTGTGCCATCCAGCTGTGGCTTACCTTTGTGATTTGTGTCAGCATGTGTGCCTCCATGTCAGCTTGGTCTTTTTATTTCCCCATCTTTTCAGGCACAATAGGTTTATCATAATGCCTAGAAGAGGCAGAAGGAAAGAAGATTCTGGTCATCTGGAACCCTTGTGATTCTCATCAGTAAGCTACAGATCAGCCAGCCTGGCAGTTGAAGCAGCTTTTCTGAAAAGGCACTAATAACTTCAATCATTTTAGTGGGATTTTGAGGTATTGCAGCTGACTGAAAATATCTTTTCTTTTTCACTGTGCAAGCACTAAATTTCATGCAGTAAACTAGAGGAAGATTAATTTGTTTCCACTGTCAGAACAAATTCAGAATTTGTTCTGAGTATGAAACTGTGAAATGAGGCAGCTGTGAACGTAACTTACCCCTGTCATTGCTGTGCCGGCAGCTCACTGCAGCTTGGCATTTGCAGCTCTTTTACCATTGTATAATAGTGTGAATTCTGCCAGCCTGTGTGAGTCCAAGGCAATAGTACTGTCCATTTGACCAGGAACAGGACACCTACATTCTTGTCTTCAGAATCGCTTCAGCAAAATGAATCCGCAAGAACTGCTATCTCTACTGCTGCATCTCATATCTCTACAGCATGAGCACTGGCTGTTTCCTGGCCCCGTTTGTGTGTTCTCTGCCTAGCCGTGTTCCTTCAACAAAATTGTCTCCTTCCTGAATCCCACCTCAAAATTTCATCTGGGTATTAAAATCAGACAGTACTGAGTCCTGTGCTGCAAACTACAGATACCTACCACGACCAGTGGTACAATGCTGATATCTTGAGCTTGGTACCTGATTCCTGATCCTTAAAAAGTGAGGGGTAAGAGAAGAACAGAATCAGTTCCTTCAGAAGAGAGGGGTGTGGCAAAGGCAAACAGAAAAGAAAGAGGTATTTCTCTGTTTTGGTTTGACCATCAGTCACATTATAAGACTCACTTCATTCAGATCTGTCCTTGAGCCTGGTCAATGGGAGATGGGATTTGAGTCCCAGCATTTGCTCCAGTGTGTATTATAAATGTGTCATAAAAAACTGAACATCTGTAGCAGAACTGACAAATGTAGTACAGCAGGGGATCCTATAGATTGATGATGAGGGCATGGACTCAGGTACATTCAGAGGAGGAAGTGGTGGAACCAAGTTCTCTGTTGTCACAGGAGTCTCAAATGGTATGTGGAATATACTCAAGTGCTGATGTAGGGAAGGAGAAGGGGTAGCTGACGCCTGATACGATGTTAGTGCTAGGAGTAATCAGAGAAAATTGGCAGTGCTATGACCTCTCCAGAACCTCAGCTAAAGAAGGATCTTTGTGATTTTAACCCTGGCTCCTAACATCTATTCAAGACCCAAGAGAAACAGCGTAAGTAGAGAGGAAGGAATTAGCAGAATATTTTCCTTGAGGTGTCTTTAGATCTGAAATACACTCTGTTCCTTGCTCTGCTGGAGTCCAAATCTGGTGATATATGAGTGCAGAAAGTTCCAATAGCATCCAGTATCCAGTTCTCCACAGCACACCAGTGGCTGCAGGCTGTGGACTGGAGCATACGAGCTTAATGTAACATGTTGGTATCAAGTGGACACTAAGAAGCATTGAAAGAAAATGCATTCCCGGGAGGTATTGCTGAGCCAAGCTTCGAGCAGTTCTCAATGATGCTAGCGCTGTGGTCCGATCGTAATCATCCTATTGAGGCTGAGTAGGGCATTATTCCAGAAAATACATTAAAACCAGTTAAATTTCTCATGAATTAAGAAGCTGTTCAGCTTAAGTGGCTGAGTTTCAAGTGAGAACAGTGGGATCTTAACAGGAGCAAGAGACAAGATGTGATCTGTCGATTTTTCCATAGTATTCTTGTCCTTTCTCCTTTATCTGTTAGCATTTAGTTTTCTCTTTGTATTTGTTTTGTCTTTTGTCCTTTTTTTTTTATCCAGTTTTCCAGCTTTCATTGTTACTTTCATTTGTTTTTAACTTTGCCAAGTTCTTAATGAAGAGTTTGGTCAGTTTTGTACTGAAGTTCTTTATGTGACTAGAAAGGAATCAAATTGATTCCTACTCCATTTCCTTAATTATTGACCCTTACGCAAACTAAGAAGAAACAGTGCTGGTTGGACTATGACATTTCTAAAGAAATACTAACTTACGCCATTATTCTGTGATACATGGTAATTCTTGATTTCCAGGCTGAGAAATGTGACTATATGCTTCCAGATGAGAATTAGTATGTTTCCTTCCTTTCATTGAAAGGGATAGAGAGAATCCATTTCTTCAGCTGGTATAAGTTAGTACAGCTGCACGGTCTTCAGGGAAGGGCAACCCCATGAAGATCCGTCTGTTAAAGAAACTAGTCTCATGTTGACGAAGGCAACAAATGCTCTTTCTCTTGTTTTATTCTTCAGTTTTCCCAGTGTTTGTTTGTATCTACAAGGGTGCTTGTTCTTCAAATTCATCAGAGTCCTGGCATCTACTGCTACAACATCCAACCACTTTCCTGAAATGTTCATCAGTGACCACACAAAAACGTTAGGAATGGAAAACTGTCTAGTAACAAATGAGATATGACTTTAAAATATGACAAATACAGGGCTGCTGTGTCATCGTTCTCATTCTCGTGTTAAAAGTGTTTTTATTCGGCATCAAAATAAGATGTTATGGGCCAAGCAGTTTAGCCAGGATCTGTTGTGGGAGTGGGGAGAGAGCAGTTGTGGAATGAACTGGGACAAAACACAGTGCTGATGAGCTCTGCTGTTGTGAACTTGTTGCTTAAATATTTTTCCAGCCAAAAGTTTATGTTTATCTAACCTGTGTAGTACAGTAGGGAGGTGCTTTTGTGACAGAGACAGCAAAAGAGAAAACATGCAGACTCTCTAAATTTAGGAGAAAGTACTAAAGGCCATTAAAATCTTGTATTTGTAGAGGGTAGAAAACAGGTGAGACCTTAAAAGACTCATTTCAGCCACCTGCTATGAAAGCCAAGAAACTTTTCACAATGTAGTTACAAAAGCTAACTGAAAACAGATTAATTCTGAAAAGCTATTGCTATTTAGATTAGCAAGATGGAATCATCACCTGCCTATTTGGAGTCCAAGCTTAATGCTTATACCTGGAGAATATTGAGGGCCAACTGGAACAAGCGTGTCCGTTCATTGTAAGTGTATGCCTCTTAACCGATTTGCTCTACCATAGAAAACCCTGATGGTTTATTTCCTCTGGTGTGTAGGTCACGCTGAATTGATCTGGCAGTTCAAAACAATGTTTTTAGTCTTGTATATGAAACAAAAAAATGTGTTATGCTCAGTTTAATTGTATTGCTGCACGCTTTGCCATCAGCCAGCCTGCTTCTGTCCCTCTTGTTGGCGACTGGGAGGCAATGTAAAGGTAGTAGCCTCTCCTCCTCTAAGTGTTGTGGTTGATTGGTAAAGCCCAAGGGTAGGACTTTGTAGAACTTCTGCTGCAAACCTCCTCTATGAGCTTGGTTAATTTTTGAGAAGATTTCCAGGAAGGCTGCATGGCACTTGACTTCCTGGCTGGTAAACTTCTGGTTAAGTCAGCTATATGTCTGCAGTGTCTTCCCCACACTGTGTGCTCCCTAATCTTTCACTGGTTTAGTTAACCCATCAGTCCTTCTCTCCTCTTGTAAGTCTTCTCTCTTTGATTGCTGCCCACTGAACTCTGTAGGATCCTCCCTTTCTTCCTAAGGGAATTCTGGACAAACGTTTTGTTCTTGAGTTTTCTGTAACGTCTTCCTTCTGATGAAAGCTAGTTCAAATACAACTCAGTGTCTTCACTGGGTACAAAAGCTTATGTTTAAGGATGATTTCAGTGAAAGGGTTGAGAACTCCACTCTTCCCTTGAGTGTGTGCCTAGCATTTGCTCCTGATGTTTGACCTATTTTTTGCAATATTCCCCCAGCTGCTTGAGTTTACTCACTTATGCAAACATAAACATTAGCATTGGTGGTGTTTATTAAATGCGAACATGACTAAGAATAACCTAGTGAGGGGAAAATGGAGCGGCACACCACAGCACTCTGCAGTGGTGCTATTTCACTGAGTGATATCTCTGGGTTGATGATGTGAACAATTTACCAGACCTGCTGTCTGCTCTCAGTAGACCCACCTGATCACTTAACACTTTGACAGCTTAAAAGCACTATCAGTGATTGCATACTCGAGATTTGTGAAAGGAGAGGCACATGAGACCCTGGGGAAAGCCAGGTAAAAGTGGAACCACACCTTCCCACTCTTGGAGAGAATGGGGGGGCCAAGAAAACTGACATCTGTTATGGAGATACATTAATGCTTAACTTGCATCACAAACAATTTTCTTGTTTACCCTGTCGTATTTTGCAAGAATCTCTCTATTTAAGGAAGAGAAGAACTTCTTTCCACACAGCTCTCATTCTGTTTTATTCTTAATATTGTTTTGAGAGCTGAGATGTATTAACCTGGGTGGCTGCAATAGTATATCTAGCTTAATTTGGAAACAAGCTGTTTAGTCATGTGATGACTGCTGTGCCCAGGCACTGCTGAAGAGGTAAATCCAAGTGACTTCCACATCAGCACAGACACATGGAGAGGTCAGTGAGGTGGTTGTGTAAATCAGCATACACTAATGATCACTTGCTTTTTGTAGCCAGTTTGCTTAGCTGTTTCTTCAGTTTCCGTTAAGTCGTATTAACTTTAAAACTGCTCATAACTAAGGTCTGAAGACTTTGTGTAGTTACATCTTTTGATATTGATGGAGTTCAAGCATGGATTAAATTATGAGTTTTTTTCTTTTTTTCCTTTTCTAGCATCGTAGACAAAGAAGTGTCATTAATGGCAGAAATTGATAAAGTTAAAGAAGAAGCCAGTAAGTAAAAATATACACAGGGAACTTTCGGAATAGTCTTGGAAACATTTGTTTTGTTTGGCAGAAAGTTGCACAGTATGTGAATTTGGTTAGCAGCATTCCTGTGTCTTTCATACGAGCATTGTCCATCAAAATTTCAATATTATGAAATTGAGGTAAACCAAAGGGTCATCTGAAGTTAGATGTAAATTATTTATTATTACTGACTGCTCGTTTTTTTCCTATGGTTTATTAATTACTTTGTTTCCATTTCTTAACCACTGTTCGCTTGCTTATATTGGATATATGAGTTTGAATACTGGAAATTACTAGGGGAATAGGTCATTGTGTGGCCTTGCATAGCTTTAAGGGATAGTGATCAAGCATATGTCAAATAAAAATTAAAAACCCCACATGTTTACTGGAATCTGTTTTCTTAATCATCTATGGCAGTTGATCTGATTCTTGGCTTTCATCTTGTCTCTGATTTTTCACAGGTAAGATATATATGTATATATTCTGGTGTGGGGGAGAAAAAAGAAAAGGCAAGATGAGCCATGTATCAGAATACCACAATATTTGGCTTATACTCCATCTGAGATACAGTATTTATGGCCCAGTAATCCAGGGGATGTGTTTCAATAGAGAGTACTAAGCAAGAAACTGAAGACTAACTGAAGTATTATTAAAATGATGCCTTGCCTGGCAGATGAAAATATCACTGCTGTGTATACATACGATTCTTTTATTGATTTGTGAATTTAAGGTCCTTCCAAGGAGGGTGACAAATACATGTAACATTCTTGAATGTTTCATTTGCATTTAGAATGCTCAGTTCACAAATGTATACTAGTTAAATTTTTATTTAAAAATAAAATCTAAATCCTCCACTGCTAGCTAAGCATCTTTCAGTTGTGGAAGCTGAAAGGTATGAGATTGCCATTAGTTTCAGTTTGGAATGTCGTATTCTAACTGTTCTAGTACTAACATTAAATAGATGTGGATTCAGAGTTGAGTGTTATTCTCAGGAGGAGTTGTAGATGGAAATATACCAGCAGGTTTACATGCAGAGACCAGGTAGCCGTATCAGCTACAGAGCATGTACTCACTCCCAGGAAAACCAGTGGTAAAATTCCCATCAATACCAGCAGACATGAATTTATTCCCTAACTGCATGAACAAACACATGTTCTGGAAATCCACTGACCCGGGCTGATGGTATCCTAGGGCCCCGTTGTTAATCTTGGCCAGGTATAGTAGTAATTTTTGTGGAAAGTAAACCTAATTCTTATTTACAGGCATGTGAAGTGCTGCATTTGCACATGGCAGGTCCTGCTTTCATGCCAGCTCCACATGTGACGCTGGATGGCCCCTGTACCTGTCTTTAACAGTGTAGTTTCTGCTGTCTCAAGATTTTGTAGGCTTAAGAAGTGCCTTCAGAACTTTAGGCAAAAAGTTGTTTTAGGACTGTAATATGCTAACTGAGTTTCACATTATTGTTTATTTTCACATCTCTTTGCTGCACTGGAGGACTGTTTTACAGTGGGTAATCTTATTCTTACTGTCAATGCTAGGAAATTCCAACTATGATAATTTCAGGGTTTTTTAGAAAACGGGTATTTGGCTGGCATCTCACATGGAAAGAAGTGCCAGTATGAGATAACATTATATGGTTTGGGCAGTCACTTGAGCAAAGATGCTGACCCTGGGGAGAAACAATATTAGCATTGCCTAAGATATGCGATGAAGCAAAATGATTGAACAGAGGAAAACAGCTAACAGTAAACTGTTCTTTTAATCCGATGAAAGTTTCTCAGATTGACTGTATTCCACAAAATGAAATTAAAATATCAGCTAGAGAGATAGATACACACCTGTTGTTAGCATAAGTAATAATGTAGGCACAGATTTATCAACAGGGCTAAAGGAGCTGTAGCCACATTCTGCCTTCCCTGCCCTGCGTGACATGCTTCACTATTGTATAGTTTGGTTGCTCCCACACAGCTGTACAGCCACAGCTCTGTCCCCCTGTGCCTGCTGGGCCACTTGGTGAGACAATGGCACAGGCTGCCCAGAGTGTGATAGATGCCCCATCCCTGGAAACGTTCAAGGCCAGGGTGGATGTGGTTCTGAGAAACCTGATCTTGTTGACGATGTTCCTGCTTATTGCAGAAGACTAGGTGACCTCTGAAGGTCCCTTCCAACCCAAACTACTCTATGATTCTATGATACTTTCAAAAGAAGGTGATTAAATGAATGATACTGGGTTAAGAAACAAACTCTTCGTGAGGTATCATTAATTCTCACCTAAAAAAATGGAATTACAAAGTATGAGCTAGTTAGGTGACTTTCGAAGGCTGCTCTGGAAATAGCATTAGAAGGCAAAGAATCCAAAGTCTCCACAGCTGTAACAGAGTCTGTGGTCCTAAGGTAGTTTGCAACAATTACCACTCACCCTGGCTGTAGGCATAAGCTCTAGACAAAAGACTGTGATTGTTATTATTTTACATTTAGATGCTGTCTTTCCTCTCTGCCATAAGTGCTGGTCCCAGCAGCCAGTTAATCAGTTGTTGCTTTTACATTAAGTCACTGTGTAGGTAATAGAGTTTGCATATATTTAATTTTCCACCAAAATTATAATGTCATATTATACTGCATGTAAATTGACTGTTGCTTTGTGGCTCGTAATCTTTTCCTATAAGAACATAACTGTTCACCCTTTCCTTATCTAAAATACACAGGATAGGCAGTAGAGGCTGTTGGCCTTTGCAATACTGCTTTGCTGTAGAAATGGCAACTGTATATTCTGTACTTAAAAGCAAAATTGCAATGCAGGTGATTTTAAAGTCAGCTATATATGAACAGACTTTTTTTTTTCAGAGGAACTGAAATGCCCCTATGTAAATAAATACAGCGTGTCTTCAGAGACAGGCTGTTGACTCAAGGTAATGCTTCTTTCCATGTCTCTGTGGAAGGCTCCTTGATCTCGTGCTTAAAAATAAAGCACTGGAAAACTCAAAACAACATGTCTCTGCCCTGTTTGTCTAAATATTGAAGGATTGGTTTAACTTTGATTTTCTGAGAACTATCCCATTTCCAGTTCTCTTTTTACCATCAGGCAGTTCAGTCGAATATGCTGATTGACTTAATCTGTGCAAGCAGCATATTGGAAGTCCAGTTGAAGTCAGAGGTCAGAGATGTGTGTTTTCATCTCACATGTGATGTACAGTGTTAATGCCCAAAGAGTACTGAATTACAGTGCACTTCACCTTCCTGGCATTAATTATTGACTCTTGGTATTTGGCAGTGGAAATCCTGACTGCTCGGCAGAAGAAAGCTGAGGAGCTGAAGAGACTGACAGACCTAGCCAGTCAGATGGCTGAAGCACAACTGTCTGAACTCAGGGCTGAAATTAAGGTCAGGCATTGACTTCTGCTTGGGTATTTCTTCACATAAATGCCAAGAAGGAGCTGTCATGTTGACATGCCCAGGCTGTTGCT
>NW_009928936.1:49835-57653 GCF_000696875.1 Nestor notabilis
GGCCAAAGGGTAACTAGCAGGTAGCTAGTTTCCATGGGGAAAGCAGAGCTTCTTAAAGCATTACAGCACCTCTGAGCAGTGTAAAGCCACCATCAGAGAAGTGTAAGCTACATAAGTGTAGCAGTGGGGAAATTTGCTGTTCATGTGTCATGTATCAGACCCCGTTAACAAGTAAACATGATAGCATCAGCTTCAGTGATCAAACACATATACTCTAATGAAATGACCCACTTCCCAAGTGTGGGAGTGATCCACCCGTCACTGGGCTGTGAGACACGAAATTTGATAAGGATAGGAAAACACGTAGTTCTGCTTAGAGATCCTGTGTACAGGGCAGGGTCAAGAGTTTGCTGAGCCTTGAAGCGAACTTCAGCAATAGAACTTTGGCAATCCCAAGTACAAATACAGGCTGAGTGGAGATGGGATTGAGAACAACCCTGAGGAGAAGGACTTGGGGGCGTTGGTTGACAAAAAACTCAGTGTTGACCCAGCAGTGTGCACATGCAGCCTGGAAACCAACTCTGTCCCAAGCTGCATCAAAATGAGCAGCATCAGCAAATCAAAGGAGGTGATTCTGTCCTCCTAGTCTGTTCTCATGAGACCCAGCCTGGAGTACTGCATCCAGCTTTTGGGGCCCCCAACACAAGAGGGACGCAGACCTGCTCAAGGAAGTCCAGAGGAGGCCATGTAGATGATCCAAGGGCTGGAGCACCAATCCTATGGAGACAGGCTGAGAGAGCTGTCTCTTTGGGGAGATCTGATAGCAGCCTTCCCATACTTAAAGGGGGCCTACAAGAAATCTGGAGGGGACTTCTTAAAAGGGCATGTAGGAATAGGACAAGGGGGAATGGCTTTAAGCTGACAGAGAAAAATTAGATACTAAGAAGAAGTTGTTTACTGTGAGGGTGGTGAGGCACGGGAACAAGCTGCCCAGAGAAGTTGTGGCTGCCCCATTCCTGGGCCAGGTTGGATGGGCTTGGAGCAACCTGGTCTAGTGGAGGGCGTGTCTGGAGGTGGCAGGGGGATTGTACTAGATGACCTTTTAAGGTCCCTTCTAACCCAAACCATTCTATGATTCTATGACTGGTTTTCTGTACCATCCATGTAGTCTTGCTCAGAATGCACATCATTCTAAATTTGTCTGTATTTTTGCAGCACTTTGTGAGTGAACGGAAATATGATGAAGAGCTGGGCAGGTCTGCACGATTTTCCTGTGATACAGAACAGCTGAAGACCCAAATTCAGCTCTGTGGAGAGAGTAAGTGCTGGTGATTTCTCCCACCAAAGTTCTCAGAAGATAGTCTTCCACATACCTGTTTAGGAAATGCTGGCAGAAATAATGGCATGTGTACTGCCAGTGTGTGTGTGCAGCAAGCCTGATGTGAATGGTATGTCTGGATGCAGCAGTCTTGCTGATGAGTCACAAGTCAAGTTTACAGTATGCAACATGTTAGACTCGCTGTACGTGTGCTGTGCAGTCCATCTGCATGGGCACAGTGCCCTCTTTGTCACAGATATCTAGGCATTACTCAGAAGGAAAACAGTTTCAGGAAATAAAAATAATGTTTTCAAGGAGTTACTAGAAATAGGAAAAAGAAAAAGTATCACACAGTCTGCCAGTACAATCCTGTGAGTGCACAGCTGGAGAACTGTCCACTTGAGACATAACCAGTTTAACTCATTAGACCGTAAGAATTGCTTTTGCAGAACACTTTGAAGATCCATCTGGCCATGTATCCTGACCCTCACTGAAGCCAACTCAGGATGTGTCAAAGGAAGGCATAAGCCTCCCAGTAATATATCTAATTGTTCACAGTCACCTCATAGACCCTTATCTCATACCCTGAAGCTGAAGAGATTGAAAATTCTACAAAGACTATCCTGCCTAATATAACCACAGCTGCTCTTGATGCAACCATAGATGTTTTTTTTTAACTCTTAACTTACTCACTGAACTACTTTCCTAAATAACTTCCAGCTGCAGTTAATTCTGCAAGTTAATTATTTATACTTCATTTCAGTAAAGCATTACATAAGCATAGTTTGATGCAGACCTGTTAAAATCAGGTCAGTAAAGTCAAAAGAACAGCTATTAGCAGGGAAGCAGTGCCGTCTTACAGATGACTGATAGTGCAGTGGCCTTCTGAAGAATTTAGCTCTAATATGCCCTTTGTGACCTGAGATAAGCAGCTCATGCTGTTGGTATGTCTTTGATAAGAGCTCTTTGGTGCAAATGGTATTCCGGTTTGGAGCATCACACAATGAGGCCCATGCCTGGAGGTGGGTTGTACCCTTCCTTGTACATCTTTTTTGTTTAAAATACACTTTTATGACAAGCACCTGGATTTGTTTTTGTGGGTTTCCATGTGCAGCAGTCTCTTTAGACAGGAGGCAGTGGTAGCATTCAGTGGCATCTGCCCTCATGGAATTTGGGACAGAAAATTCAGTTCATTGTGCAGATCATCGCATTGTTTTTCTGAAGAGGACACCTAGTGGGAGAAATAGCCAATGGTGGCTTAGGTGAAATAAGAGCCTCAGATGTCAGTAGCTAAAATTATTCCGCATCTTTTTTTCTCTGTACTAAAAGTGGAAAAATAGAAGTACCTTTTAAATAAAATGACAGGTGTCTCATTGAAGCGAGCCTCTGGTTTGTCATCTGTGCCAGAAGGAAATGGGAAAAATTCCATAATCAGAAAAATCAGAACAGCAAATTAAGATCAAGAACTTAATTCAGTGTCCTCAGAGTCCTCTTTGAGGCTGCTTAGGGGCCATTGCACAGAAGCAGGGAGCTTGAAGAGCTTGTGGAAATGCAGAGAGGTAGGAATTGAGGATTTGTTTGATGCACTTCACATCCAAACATGGAAGTGGCTAAGAAATCAGGTGGTCTCAAAATACTAAGAAGTGGGAAGCAGGAATATACAGAGGTGAGGAATAGTGTTTCCTGATTGGTGCTTACTCTGCATCCAGTTCCAGGTTTTATAGATATCCATGGTACAGGAGAACCTTTGTTAACCACGTCCTTGAAAGGAATGAGCCTAATTCCGACCCTAGTTATCTAGCTTACTTGATTATTTAAAGTAAGGCTAGAATGATACTGCCAAAATTAACTGTAGGCAGGGTAAGACTACAGCCTTGTGTTTAAATGTTGATCATTTGACTGGTAACATGGAATACTTGGGTTTTTTATAGTTTCTCACCCAAAGAACAACTATTCCTCAAGAACACCATGTAGCTCGGTGCTGTCATCAATGACCTCACATGCAACAACTGGCAAACAGAATACGCACACCCGAAAGTTCTCTAGTAATGCCAAGAACTCTGACAATAAACCAGCCAACACTAAGGTACAAAGTCATCTTTCTCCCAATCCTACAGAATCTGCTTCCCAAGGAGTCCCAGCAAATAAGCAGGTAAGAAACCAGGTATGAACTAAACCAGGTTATTCTTAAAAATTCAGAAAATATGCAGCATTGGAAGTTGTTAATACAAAATCAAATACTGATTTGCAGTTTGTATATTTAATTCTTAATCTTTGAAAACATGCAAGTATATCTTTTCCAGCTTCACTTTCAATGCAATGTGAACACAGAAGGTGGAAATACCAGAAAAGCCATACCAGCAAAGACCACTGTCTGGTTTTCAGAAGTAACTAGTAGCAGTTAATAACTGAAAAAGAAAACCTCTCCATAATACTTGCTAATTGCCCTGCATGCTACAATGGAGAAACATTTATTCCTGATGCTTGACAAATGTTGAAGTATGATTATTAGATAGACTTCGGAAGTGGAATCCTGCCAGGTTTAAAAGCATGTTATTTCAGAAGTTCTATAATACAGCTTTTAATACAGCTATCGTGGTATACTGGTAGCTATTTCTTTATAAAAGCACCTTAGAATGTCCTTGTACTGTTGTGCTTAGGTAAAGCTGCCACTGAAGTTTCTCTGAATTTTGTCCCAGTAAGGATTTTAGGCTCAAGTAGGTGCTTGAAGGGAATCTTAGGAGCATTACATAATGTCTGTGCATGTATGGAATCAGCTGCTCTGGCAGTCATGCAAATAAAAGCAATTCAGCCACTCCCACTAAGGAGCAAAGCTTCCTCTGAGCAAGGTACCACAATGAACATCTCTCCTACCATGTGGATTCTTAACTTGACTTCAATTTACATGTGAATTTCTGTTCTTCTGCTGTCTTACTGTAGTTTTTACACAATACTATGAGAGGTATTTTTGTGAATTTGGAAAAAAAAACAGCATTAAGTTCTTCAGTGCTTCTTAACTGCTGCTATTGAGATGTCCGGTACTTCATCCCCTTTTCTGTATTCTCTTGAATCATGGCAGATTTTAATTTGGCGTCACTGATGATCCTGCCATCTCCATTTCCAGGCTACTCAGATGTAGCATGTTACTCATAGTTCAGTTTTCAAGTGTTATCAACAGAGATATCAATAGCAACAATTGAAACCATTTAGTGTTTTCCATCTCCTAGTTATGCTGTAGATTTTATTCTGTAATTTTTGTTAATTCGGATTGCTGCATTTCTTGTCCTGTTGCAAGGATTCAGATAACCTGAAAGTTACCAATTTCTTTCTGGGTAGAATGGGCCTTCTAGCCAGAGACGAAGATTCAACCCACAGCACCAAAACATCCGGCTCAATGGATCTCTTAAGTCACAAGGTGCCAGTAACGAAGCAGATCAGAATAATATAAAGAGTGGTTCCAGGTCTGAACACAGAAGACAGCAGCATAACAGCTTCAGATCAAAAAATAAAGGAGCTACGAAAAATCAAGAGCTGTCTACAACTGCAAGGACCACAGAGAATCCAACGCATTCAGAAAAGACCCGGCGAAAGCATCATACACCAGACAGTGCAGATCACAGGCCTTTCCAAGGCAGTGTTGGCAGGGCATCTCAATGCAATTTATGTCCTGCAAGGATGGAGGTCTCTACTGATAACACTGTTCTTTCAGTACCAGCTGTGACTTTGGTGGCTTAAAATGTCACCGTGATGGCAGGCAGAGAAATTTAATCTCTTCATTTTAGTTTCTTGCTCAAGATGCCTGTCGGTGAGGAAAATAAGTCAGAATATAGTCATTTTAAATCTGTTGCTGCTTAAAACTTGTTGGTATTTTTATTATTTACTAATTATCAAAATTAATTCATACTTCCAGGGCTTTCCCCAATATGTTCACAGTTATTTTCTCATGTCAGTATAGAATCTTACGAAAGCAGCGTTTACTACTTAGAAAAATGAAATCTAGATTGGAAAAATAAATCGATAATTAAATTCATAATAGTGAAAACCTGTTGTAGATATGTGGTTATACCAGTCAACATTATTGGTTTTTAGAGCAGCCTGTGTTAGAAGGATCCCAGGAAGTCTGTATGCTGTGGTCTGCAATGAAATCAGATAATATTGTAGAATTTTTCAGCAAATCTCTATACACCTCTTTCTTTCTGTGCGTGTATACACGTACATGCATGCACACTGTATACACAGAGTATTGGTATATATGAGAACATTTGAAAAAGCACTACATTTGATTTTAGCTTATTACTCCATAATCTGAGATCTTTAAATTCAAGTATAAATTGTATTAAATGTATTACATATTGGTATTTTTCATTGACAAACTATTTTTATGAGGCTGAGGAAAAACACTCATTTCTTGAGTTTGGAATGTATATAGTCATGGCTATTCAGATGCACAGCCCTATTCTCCATCCTTATCAGCCACTTTTCTATGACTAGTTGGATTTATTTTTTTGCATATGAAAAGCTGCAGGTCTTCTAGACTTGAATCCAAATTATTTTTCTATATTTTTGCTGTAGGAACCATCTGTCCATAATGAGAGCTATGACTGATAAATTTGTTACAGCAACATGCACCAGAATGTGAAGGTACATATTTGAGCAGATGCTACATCCGTCTGAGTTTTTTATTGAAATAAAAATCTTACTTAGTCTTAATGTTCTGATTCTGTATTTCAGAAAACCTGTTTCTTCAGAAAATTAAAATCTTCTTTCTAAAATGCTCTGGTGTTTGCTGCTTTGCAGTGCCTAACCTTTGCGATCTTATTGAAACTGTATTTTGCTTAATACAACTCGTATCAGTGGGAGGCTTTCAGCTGAGTTTGGATTAGACCAGACTTCTGCTTTTAGCTACATTCTAATGCCACAAGTGCACGGAGCAGAACCTTCACATGAGAGCCACGGAGCAGAACCTTCACATGAGAGCCACCTCCATCCTGGACATACTTTTCATACAAGTTGTTATTTAACACAGTAAGGTGCTAGAATCCAGACCTGACGTCAAGTGAACTAGTGGCCTAAATGTCAGAATGAGAAAGGTGTAAAAGGTCAGTAGTATGGATCTCCCACTGAGGTCAGTAAGAGTGGGACACTTGTGGACCATGGCGGGGGGGGTGGAACTAGATGATCTGTAAGGTCCCTTCCAACCCAAACCATTTTGTGATTCCGTGATCTTTAAAAGTTTATTCCTGAGTTACTGTCTGCATAATTTCTGTTAGCTGACTGTATGCTTCCTTAGTACTGGCTGGTTTATTTGTCCTCTGTGGCCCTTGAAAAATGGTCTCAAAGTGTAGAGTGAGGCACGTTCCTTATGGGGGATTATTAATTTATTTGATTATTTTTATTTCTCTTGCTTTGTGTATACAGTTTTCCACCTGATTCTAAAAAGGCAAATAACTCATCTTCATCTGGAAGAGTGGTGAAAGAAAAATAAACATGCATAGGTAAACCCTGGCTTTCTTAGCATTGTAAGCACTGCTTCTATCCTAGTTAATTACCTACCCTGCTTTATAGCTGAATGGTTTGAGTAAATGGAACTGAAATTTCAGCATCTGTGTGGTGCACACCCATCACATAGGTAGCTTTCAAAAATTTACCTTCTGCCTTGCAGTTTGACCTGTAACCTCACTGTAAGATGTAATCATAATTTCTATGCAGATATTACACAGGAGTTTTATTATATTGTCCTTGCATAATTTGTGAAATTTGTCTCTTCTAAACCCTCCTAAAAAAGGATACTCTAATATATTTATAATGACGCTTATTCCTTCTTATAGCTTCTCCACTTGACAGGATTATTGAAAGCTATTTAATCCATAAATCAGCTTCTCACAAGCAGGCTTCTGCAAGTAAATAAAATCTGTAACAAAAGTCATAACTGAACACAACGTGACCACCTTGCACTCTTCATTACCCAGTAGCCTTTGATGTACTGGAGACTCAGTATGTGACAGACTCAGGACTAACAGGTGAGAGACAGCATTTCTCTTCAGACTGTGATACAAACACATTTTCCTTTGAGGGACGCAAGCATGGGTTTGGTTGGGCTGGGGAGCGGGCTGGCTCTGGAACACTGCAGTCTTTGCACACCAAGTGTGGGTTAGTATTGCACTATACGTTTTAACAGCGTCACATGGCTGTGCCCGGAAGTGTAGCTGTGTCAGAATGGCATCTCTTCATTTTCAGTTTCATGTGTCTCTGTATGCTTGGAATTGGATCTGCCAGTTTCTGGGAGATTTTTTTACTGTTCACAGTACCTGCAATTAATCTTAGGCTCTTGGGCGCATCTTCAGCAGAACTGTCTCCCAATTACACAGCTAGCTATGTGTGATACTCCTTTTAACAGAAGGATTTGTACAGGGGGCAGTGAGGAAATTAAGGGTAGGTCAAGGCTTGACTTCCAAGCCAGCCATCTTTTTTAAAAGGATCCTCAATTTGCAAAGCAAATGCAGCTGTTTGGCATCACCCAAACACAGACATGGAATTCTCACTGCACTTTGTACACTCTT
>NW_009928936.1:57684-68523 GCF_000696875.1 Nestor notabilis
AAAAGTGGAAACACATCTTAAAGGGCACTATTTTAAAGCAGGCTGGATCTGTTTATCTTCTGTGTCAGATTAAACTCAGAGTAAGGGCAGAACTTGGCAAAATAAAGGACCAAATACACAGTTGGAAAATAAAAATAAGGTAACTTAACACAGCCATTTGGAGAAAACAGGTTATTTAGGCATGTTTTGTGGGGAAAAAACTATTAAAGAGGTATCACACTGTGTTTGAAGATGTCACCCTGAAAGAGAACCTAGTAACTCTGGAAGAGAAATACTACCTTGCAGTGCTTTCCTGGACACTTGTAGAGGAACACCTGGTCTGAGCTTGTACAAGAGGCAGGTCTTACTGTGAGTAATCACTAGACTGCATCAAGATTTTCTTAATCAGCTACATCCTTCCTGTTCATGTTCTTGTGACTACAGCAGAGGCAACACAGGATCCAGAGGTCTCAAGTTCCAGTACTGCTGCCAATTACCCACGTGAGGATAGAATAGAAACTCACTGGAAATTTGAGACAGTGCAGCTGGTTTATTATGGCAAACTACTAAAACTGTACTGAAGTGATCATGTATGTTGTACCAGAGTGAAAAGATACATACACACGCACATTTCTATATATTTATGTATATAGGACAGGGGCAACTGATCCAAACTCTGGGTACATTACACAGCTGATCGTATGACCCACGAATGTGAAAAGTAATTTATTTTCAGCCAAGAATGATCAATTCTGGTATAAACAGCCAGATTTTTTTATCTGGCGGGAAGAAAATTCTGTGAGAAGAGGTACCAAAAAAGCTCAGAAGGCAGCAAACGTCTCTAACATCGGCCTTACTGTTCGTACTGCTTAACGTCTTTTATTAAAAGCTGTTGCCCAAAACGAATCTAGGGGGTTTTGGGGATTTATTGCCGCAGAGTATTTACACAGTTTTACTTCTAACCACACTTCAACTCTGTAACTGCAGGTAAAGAACAGACAGCTTCATTCCCAAGTTTTTGATGGCACAACTGGCCTCCTGTTTTTATCATGTGAGAATTTGTCCTTCATGGATTGGGAAGTAGATGAAATCTTCTTACTCCTGGGTAATGTTAGTATTTGTTTTTAGCCATAGTAAGATTTCAACTACATGTTTATTATCAAAGTGATTTAATGTAATTCTGTTTTACTTCCCCATTTTAAAAGGTGCTGGGTAGATAAGGGCAAAGCTATTTTTATAGTGAAAGTCACTATGTAGGTTAATGCTGCTCAGCTGTCAGAAAACTGTTTCATATTAGTCCATCAGTCAAGAGAAACCTGGCAAGATTCACAGGTGTAAAAAACACACCGGAAGTGCCTACTCTGATCTAAGTTAAAAGGTCATGTTTGCACCTCATCCAATTAAAAATAAGGAAATAAAATCACATTCCTCAAACAGTAACCTTGCTGTGCTTCCCCACCGCAGCCACTTTCCTGTTTCATCTATTGAAAGTCAAGCGAGTTCTTTCTTCCCTTTTTTTTTTATTCTTTCAACCAAAAGCCAGTATGTCCAGGACAAAGAGAAGACTCATTAAAGCCACCCTAATGCAAATGACACAAATGTTAACTCAAAAAATACTCTGCTACCAGAATAATTAAATAAACACCAGCCTAGTGCAAACTCAAAGTCCTGTAGGATTATTCTCAAAGCTTTTTTTCCTTGTACACATGCAAAATTCCATACTTTTTGCGAGATGTAGTATGATGTTGGACTTGATGATCTTTGTGAGCTTTAGTGCCTATTGAACCCAGTGATCTTAAGGGTCTTGTCCAACCTACATGATTCAGTGATTCTATGTTTATAGAAGCTTTCTAAATTCATCAAAAATTGAAAAGGAAGGAGATCTGCTTAGGGAAGCATTGTAGAAAGAGTTCAAGGTGCATGGTAAAGTGCTCAGCTATTCAGTAAGTAGTCAAGTCCCACAGAAGGTTAAGTATTAAAAATGGCTTTTCCGTCAGATTATGATGAAAAGCAAATACCACAGACTTAAGGTCAGTGATGAATTGCATGCTCAAAGAATAGGACTTTATGTTAGTATTTTTCCAGAATTTTTACCTTCTCCTTCCATGAAACCTTATTTTGTTGGGATAGGAAGAGCCTTGAGATGGGTGCTCATTAGGTTTATTTTATAAGGAAAAGCACTAGTTAAAAGATTCTAAAGGTAAGCTGGTCTTCAATATACGCACCGATAGCCAAAAATCACAGTACTGTGTACCTTTGCAGTGACTTCTGCATGACAAAGTGTCTCCTTAAATCTATGTTAGTACATGAAAATTTGGGGTTTTTACTTTTGCAAAGGATGTTTCAAGTCCTTGTGGTTAGGAGAAAAGCCTGAAAATAGCTTCTAAATGATCTAGAAAATAAAACATTTAAAGAAGCCTTCTGTAACTGTACTAGTGTCAGGAATGTTAAGAATGTTGCATTTTGGCAGTGTGATAGGACTTCTTAGTGTGTAGGGACAGCTGTATTTACTGGGCTGGAAAAGCAAAAGCAGTAGCAAAACCAACAAAAAACCTGAGCACCCAGCTGTAAGCGAGGAGGAGCACAAAACAAAGCCAGCTTTCCTTCACCAACTTAAACAACTGAAAGGGCTTTTTAAAATCAAGTCGAATTCAGCTTTCCTCTGCTGATAGACACATACAGCAACTCTTCAGTGTCATTACTCAAAATTCACCCTGGCACAAGGTGGTCTCCTCTTTCTCTGGGGAAGGAAGGGTTCTTCTATCTTTCTTCAATACAGAGCACCTCTGTTAACAGCTTTGCTGCACAGAAGTGGAGGTTGTCCCCTCCTCATTTGGAAGGTTCTGCAGAAGGACGGGAAGGACAGCTGTAACTCACACCTGTGAGCTTCCCTGCAGCTGCAGAAAACGCACCCCACACGGGTGCACTATAAAACGTGAAGGCTGCACCAGCTGCCTGCAGCAGCCTCAGCCCAGTAGGAGATCACACCATGTCAGGGAAGTAGTATGCATATGTCTCAGGTCTGTGGGAAAAAATGTCCTGTTACTCCCTACGGATGCTTCTTCCCTGCCTGAATTTTCTCATGGCACACAAGCCAAGGCGGTCTCTCACTGCTGTTAATAACATAGTGACTTATCCACATGGAAAATACCAGTAAATGCATTCAATTTCTGGAATCTTCACAGTACTCAGTATGTTGCATGCTTGTGGCAAACTTGTTCCTAATGAAAGCTATTGTTACCTATTTTTCCTCACTTTAAAGATACAAATTAAGGAAATCAACTCTAGTTAATGTTAACTGTGGTTGAAGGTGATAAAGAGGTCATCTTTTATGCTGCGCAAATACACCCTTCAAAAGGTCAGTTGTACTATTACAGCCTAACAAATATAAATGTGAGATACTGGAACATACAACTGTGCTATGTTTGAGAGGGTTTTTAATCCATTTTAATTCCTCCCTTTCCAACATCTAAAATATATTTAGAAGTAAAGCAAAAAATACACTTCAGTGCTCACTTAAAACAGTTTCTTCCTATGCTTGTCACAAACTTCATCACAATTTTCTACCAAATCTTTGAATAAATAACCACACGAGTCGATGATGATCCTCTTCTTCGACCAGATGATGCAAAGCTATCCAGACTATCAGGCTGAATCAAGCATTAGCCATCCACTTTATCATTCTTAAGCTTAGCACTCTTTGCTAATACAGCTGGTTCGTTCATGTTTAGTACCATAGAAGTAGCAGGAATTTCAACAGCAGCACTGTCCTGTTTGCTTGTTTTACTGGATGTAGAAGAAGATGGCTGAGATGGTGTCACAAGAAAAAGGGGAGTTCGCTTCAGCTTTACTACACGGTTGCTTACGGGCTTCTTAGACACTGCAACCTTGAACGTCGCTTGACGTGGTGTCCCATTGTCAGCACTCTGCCTTCTGCAGGACACCTGGGAATTGCTGGGCACTGCTGGGCAAGTTGTGGATACGGTTTCAGAAGCTACTCTGTGCAGTGTCATACTTTCACTGTTGGGTTGTTTCAGAGTCACTGCAGAACGTGAAGCATTGCAAGCAGCTACCTTTAATGAGGCTGAATTCTTGACTTTGATATGGGTGCTTGTTGAGGGACCCAAGAATCTAATTGGCTTGGGCCCCGCTTTACATGGTAAATAGCCTTCCTCTTCAGTAAAGTCGATTAATCGTCTGTAAAACAAAGAACTTCAGTGAAAGAAACAAACTATGTACAGAAATTATTCTTTTTATAACATTGTTATAAAAGACAGTCTGCAACAGCCATCCACAAATCTGAAGTGCTTTTAATTTTTGCTTGTTACAATATCATTTACACTTCCCAACTGTTCACCACTGCCATCAGTGATGAATACTACCATTATAAGTAACGTTACCTATGTAATATTTACCAGTTTAAGTAATATTACACATTAAAAGCTGCAAGAGATAACGGTGCACAAACAGCTGAGTGAAAATCAGTGAGAAAAGGCTGGAGGAGCTAGAGAAAGTAAAGATTAAAAAGCTACAGATTCCATCAGATAAAAAATCCACTAAATACTGGTCTGATGTGGTGTAAGTTATGTACCAAAATGTAAGATCCAATTGCACATAAAGACAAAATGTAGCATTCCACACTATGCAATTTGAGAAAATAATACTGCTGCTTTCTCCCTCCCCCACTTCTTTTCAATGCAAACAATTATGGATAATCTTTCAAAAGAAAATGTTTATATATAAAAAAAGTGCCTACATAAGGAAGCCTATGGAGCCTGGTGGCAACTCTAATTGGGAGTGTTTTTAAAGTATTACACATAAGCTGTTTCTTGCTTTTGGCAAAGAAAAAGGGACAGACACCCAGAAGATTTTAATTCCTCATGGAATTAATGATGCCACAGAAATTCAGGTCATGCTAAAACAGCTGAACAGGACATTAGAAAATCTGAAACCCAACGAAACAAAAACTAGACCAGGCCAGGTCAGAGTGATGATGAGTAAATACAAATAAAAATCAATTTTGGAGAGATGAGGAAGAAGGCCAGGGTGGGGAGAGAACACAGAGACCAATTTAAACTCAGATGCATTGAAGAAATACATCAAAACAAAAGCTCTCAAACTGTGGCTCTGTTGCTGGCTCCTACATGGGGCAAAGCTACTAAAGCCCTGAAGTAGAAGAAAGAGTATGTATGAATCAGATCATATCTAGATTTTCAGCTGACAAAGAAAAGCTGTAGTTTTAACTGACCTGATTGTTAGGAATGAAGAAACGTTTAGCTGGCAGGTCAGTACTGTAAGCAGGCTATGAGCTGTGAGAGCCACTGAAGAACAGCTTAAAAGATACACTACAAAAGCACTGATACTCTTCAGAGTACTTGCATTTTGTATTTTTAAAGATCTGTGAAATGTCACAGGGTTTCATACAAAAGATAAACAGTATCTGAGGGTAATATTTCTTCTTACCGCTCTTATAAAATTGTTACTTGGTGACACGTTTCAAACAGAAAGCCTGCAAATACCCCAGTACTTATTATAAGGATTCTAGGGAGTTTTTCCTCAGAGCCATAAGGTGAGAATGTATTCTCAACATCTGCACATTCTAGACCAAAAGAACCACCAAAACAAAAAGGAAAGGTTAAACACTCAAAGATTTTGGTTCTTTAACAGTAGCAAGGAAGTACAGGCAAAACAGAATCGGTAACTAGGTTCATTTAGAGTATTTCAAGACGGTGTATGGTCTCACCAGAACCACTGCTGTACATGAGGAGTTTTAGCTGAAACCTGAACACAGCATTTTAGGAGGGAAGAGATTGTGCTATATATGTGCTCTATTTTAAGCCACCTATGCAAATCAGCGTACCTTTTACGAACTGGAGGCATATGATGCAAACTGCCTTTCAAAGGGCGTTCTTCGAGAGTCCAGCATTCTATCAGCTCCTGAGGCACTCTCCAGTAGCTGACACCTGCATTTCAAAGGAATATTGGACTGACAAGCTGCACAAACATAGTCAGTATTATCTGTACATACACCTGACAAAATTAATGTATTTTATTATGTAGAATTTCAGCTTTGAAACTTTGCTGACAAGAGTGTTGTTTACAGCCAGCGTGGTTCCAGGTCTTCCACCAGAGTGCCCAGTGCTGGCAGGCTATCACCCCTTGCATGTGGTAGCTCTCACTACATCTATTCATTCATGTCAACTCATGTCACCTTCTTGGAACATCCCTTAAGACCTTCTGCCCCCCACCCCCAAATAGCCACTCCTATGGAATATTTTACACCACGTCACCTACTGAATGAGTGAAAACATATGCAGAATCTTTATTATAGTTAATTGGCAAATATTTTTATTATCTTTATATAAAAAGTAGTACTATTGAAATTAAAAAAAAATAATTAATACTCTACCTCTCCCTTCCCAGGCATTGAAAGCATCCATCATCTTTTTCAACTCAGTTACTGAGTAATAGCTCCAGATGTATTGGACGTTATTTCCAGCTTCTCTAGAAATATTGTTTTAAAGGTAACAGTTATGTGGTAAATCTGGCTAAGTCCTTATGTATTTACAGTGGTGAAATGCATAACTCTTTTTAGCAGGACTTAATAGTAAATGCTTTATAAAGTAAATGTTACTCAAATTTCATTCATACAAAAGGTTCCAAACACATATCCTCCTATGATCTGCATGACTCTAAACACCGATTGCTAAAAATGGGTATTCATGAAAGAACAGATGTTCATAAAAGAAGAATTACAGAATTAATGATGTAAAATTTATTCTTCTATATCTCAATTGTTTATTCAATGGGAAAACACAGTAGGAGGACAGATACATGATGCTGTGTGTCCACCTACTCTTGGAATAAATATTTATGTTCCCAGCCTAAATTTAGGAAAATATGCATCTTAATTATAAAAATGAAACATCAAAAGCTCTATCCTAATCATGTTTCAAAAGATACACAGTGAAGCACATCAAGTGGACTAAGAGAAAGACAAATTGCTTCCAGACACTCCTAAGTACAGGTCTACCAATAACTTACTGTCATAAAAATACATTAATAGTGTAGTAGAGAGAGACATGTTCTTGAAAGAATTAAAACCATTTTCTTTCATCTTCAGTTCTTTTCGGTGTTAAATATTTCTTCCAGCTGCCTTAAAAGACTGCAAAATACAACTACATGAATCACGACCAACATGGTGAATATTTCTGGAACATTTTCTGGATGGAGATTCATTCACTATATTTAGTGTAAATATCATCCTAAATTAGAAAGTAATTTTAAATGGTTGAGACATTTTAAAAAACAGCAAGTAAAACATAAAGAGAATTAGAGCAACAGCATGCTTTTGTGGACTCTCAAATCCTTGTACTCCATGCTTAGTTGCTATCTTTGTTTAATGCGACTGCTGTATTAGGTGGCTATTTTCAAAGCTGGGAAGAATGATTCCTTTCACAGATTTACAGTACATTAGTGTATATTATGCTACATATACTACTACTTAGATATAATTATGCGAGTGTTTATTCTCACTTCAGTGCTTTCATGTGTTTGACAGTCTTCTTACCTTTTGTAAATGCTTTTATGGTGAATTTTTGTTCCCAGTTCCTTATTAATTGCATCAGTCCCATCAGCTTTTGTGGCATACACACCAATAATTTTACTTTCACAGCTTGCTCCAGAAGTATTGAGATAGTGCAGGACCCAAACTGTGGGCTTGGTACAAATTAAATCATAAGAATCACAGAAATCTAACAAAGCCTGGGGGGCAAGGGGGAGTGAAGAAAGAAAAAGAAAATAAAAAATGTCAAAATTAATAAGAATATAATGGTTTTAGTTGAATAAGCTTTCATATTTAAGTTTTCTTAACTGACTGGTGAGTTGTTTTACGTAAATCGAGGAGGTAGTTTATCCAGAATAATGTCTGCAGTATTTCTTATCTGATGTGACAGAGAATATCGTAAAACTAAGAGAAATTCACAGGAAGGCAACAGAAATACTTAAAGGCACAGCTGATCCCTAATATGGAGAAAAACTGAAAGGCCCGGAAGTATTTTATGCTTTTCAAAAAGAAATGAGAAAGGGAGAAGGTGAAATATATGGAACAGTAGCTTCCTAAGAGAACACAAATGACAGTCATGACTAACACAGACCTGGTAATATGAGCTTATTTCTGATCAAATTAGAATTAGCTTTTAAGTTACAATACTTTAAAATAGACAAAGCCCTTAGGGTTTTAAATAATACATTCACTTATTTCTTGTTCTAAAAAAATGGCAAAGTACATTTGTCTTTCGAGTTTCAGGATGAATTTGTAAATCTGGAAAAAAAAAAAATCAAACCCTCAAACATCCTGAAGGGATCAAATCTAATCACAAGTAAAATTTGAAGCCAAACAGGGAACTAAACAATGTTGTTCCTACTGTGCAAGTTCTCCAGCAGACTTGCATGTAAAACAGAGTCAATTTAAACTGTTGCTGTATTGCAATGATGAGAAAAGCTTAACTTAACATGTCCTTAACTACTGTGCCTGCATTATCAACTCTTAAGTTTCCTTAACCTAAACCTTTGAATTTACTGATGATTTAACATGGTAATTAAAAAGTGCTAACTTGCATATACTATAGTTTTAGTATCTGATGCTAATGGATGGTGTGGATTAGAGAGTAGATCTTTAAAAATGGAAGAAATGTCAAGACCTTTTTAAGCTCTATATTTGACCTTAAAGAATACGTCTCCATTTCATTGGCCAAATGGTCAGACAGACTGTATGGATAAGGGATGCCAAAATAATCTGCTTCCTCCTGCAGTGCAATTCGAATTTGTTCATCTCCAGGAATCCGAACTTCTCCATGAAGATAATCCAAAAGATATTTAAAGAGTCTTCCATCTCGATCAATTACACATGCTCCTGAAAACATAAATTATTTAAAATACTGCTTCCAGCAAGAGAAGATGGACTACCAAATCATCAAGTAAAGCATTACATAAAGTTTCTGTACTAGTTTTACCTACTTAGGAGGAGTAAGTTTACTTTCTCTGTTCTCTTAAAACCACTGTTTTGTTTCCCTGGAATATTTGTTATTTGAAGATAAGATTCTTAATGCAGTAAAGATTTATTTGGAATTTCAGTGAAATCACTGATCTGCATAGGACCATGCCAACATACAACTTCAGCTGTACTGCACTTCACTTAAAATGCTAAAATCTAAATCTAGATGCATTTCTAATTCTAACTGCAGAAACATCTTTTCTTGCTATTGCAGAGGCTTGGTTTTTTTTCCAATTTTGGATCTAGGCAATTAAGAGAGTTAAAATCAGCATCAGCTCCAGTACACATCTGGTCTAACCTTCCCTGAATATTGCTCTTTATCTTTTTCTCTCCTTTGCCCGTTGGGCTCAAGGACCACAACGGAAACTGACCAAACTATATGCAGCTGTATACAGTAGGCTGTTTACTGCAACTGAAAGATGGCAGCAAAACCCTGCCCAGAAAAATGTTAAACATGTCAGGTATTTTAAACAGTCAAAAGCATACAACAAGGAATTACTGTTCTCTATCTATCGTATCTTTAAGCTGGACATACTTTGGCAGGATTTCCAAGTCATGAACAAGTGTGAAATCTGACCCATGAATAGTTCATTCAAGCTTTCCTATCAAGCCACGGTGGTGAAAAATGCAATCTTTACCAGGTAAGGAAGTATTCTGAATCAAAGATTAGACCCAAATCTCCTTATGTAACAAATAGAGCAAGGTGCCTCTGGAGAATATAGGGGTTCGTAAACAGGATCCAAATTAAATGCCAAATACTCTGCAACTTCAGTTTCATCTATTTTCATATTATTACTGAAGAAGTACATTCCAAAGCCCAAGTTTGGTCTGGGACAAGGCACAGTAAGCACTGTATAAACATGAGTAGTCTTGTGGAATTCAGATTAATTACTCCTAAGTCATGCACGCTTAATCATTTTAATGTCCTGGAATTAAAGAAGCCAACTGATGCTCAGCAGATTGGAAAAGAGAGATCCTATAAAATGTGTAAATATATACAAAAGCATGTATTTGCCACAGAGCTCCCTGATCAGAATAATACTTACAGCTTGAACATATTTACCTGACTCATCCACTTTTAGAGGAAAGCGTCCACTAAACATAGAAGCTAGCATTGAATCTTTAAAACGGCATAAAGACTCACGCCTGGCTGTGTACAAACATCCCCGCACATTAAGTTGTAGAATACCCTGGTCATCTTCAGTCTTGTCCCCTTCCATTGCATTTGCAAATAATGATGTTAATTGTGAGCTATTCAAACCTGAAACAGATATAAACAAAAGAAAATCTAATGCCAGTTAAGATTGAACATGTATGAGCTGAGCTTTTACATATTTTTACACGATACATCAGCTTTGAAAACAGTTCAGGAAACGTATTAGTGCAAATACCCAAATATTCTACACCTTTACTATAAAAAACTATGGCATTTTACTTTTCTAGGAAACACGAAGGTTGCTTCTGACACAAATGGGTACTCAGAATTACAGGGTCAGTATGTGTGAGCGGAACACTGGAAGAACAGTCTGGGAATCTTGCTTTGAGGATAGTTCACAGCACTAAACATGCAGTAATTCTGTACTAAAACCAGCTTGACTTCTTTAAAATCCCACCTTTAATTAGGGCTGCTTTAACTAGTTGTTGAAGCTGTCACATCATTAATGCCACATTGCCAATAAATACTCGTGTCTGCGTTGAGTTCCCTGCAGACGGGGGCCCCATGAGGGCAGAAAAGAATGGCACAAGAAGCAGGAGAAAATATTTTAAAACTTTTAAGGTTTGGTTGTTTTTTTGGTTTCTTTTTT
>NW_009928937.1:0-4020 GCF_000696875.1 Nestor notabilis
TCCTGAAGAGGCCAAAGTCTGCTGTCTTGAATATCCCCGTTTCTGTCTTGAATGTGCTCTCGGAAGACTGAGTGGAGCTGCAGATAGGATGGGTCATCAGATGAAGCCAAGGTACCCTTGTGCTAGCCACAACACTGGTGTAAAGAGTAATTTTTTCTCCCCTGTAATGAATTAATCTCTTCAGTGTGGGAAAACCAAGCTGCCAGCGAGGATAGAAACTTTAAGAATTAAATGCGGGAGGTATGAATGAGATTATTAGTGAGGAAAAAAGAAAAATTAAAAAAAGAAAACAAAAATCAGAGGGCTGTACTACTCTTTCCAGAAGAGTAAGAGAAAATTTAGGCAATAGTTTCTGCTTTATTTTCTCTGAAAGAAAATCTTGGAACTTACCCATTTTTTTAAGATTAAGATTTAACTCTGGTTATAAAGTACTTAGTTGCAGAATATAATCATTTAAAATCCAAATTCAAACAAATTAATTAGTTTCTTTAAAGTTTCTTTGTCAAAGAAAGTAAGTTCTAACCTAGCCAAGCCAAAGAAATTCAGAAGATAATTAAAACTTTTAATTCTACTTTTACACTACATCGTGGATGGGATTTCAGATTTTATGGTTTCAGAAAGAAATGTAAACAAAAAATCAACAAGTCTATAGAAAAAATCATTGAAGAAAATCTCTGTGTGTTACTTAGTTTTGTATTCAGAGCTGAAGGAAAAGATTGGAGGACAGGAATACATGACATCATCCCCCCCCCCCTTCTTATTAAAAATCAGTATTTCTATAAATCAAGAAAAATTGGCACTGAGCAGCAAGATCTTCCTTTTGTATGCCCTCTTACAAAAAAATCATAATCAGATCACTTCTCAGATAAGGAAAATCAAAGGTAAGTCCCTTTTTCTGTCTATCAGGCCTCAAAAAATCTTTCAAGAACATCTGAAATAGACTTTTTAGTCCATTTTCTCCAACCCATCACCTTTCCTCCACAACTCCATTCAAAGCTTCAGGCTGTAGGCATGTAGATACAATTGTCCAGATACCCGCTCCCATTGTAAATGTCAGCATGTTAATTAATATAGTTAATCTTGTCTAGACAGCTGTTCACCTGTTCAACCATGAGAACCTTATTCAGGTTGAGACAAAGAGTTCTTCCATTCTGCTCACTGTTTTCTGTTGACTACAACATACTATGTTGGCTACATCTGTGTCTTAGACATCTAAATTTGGATGTTCACACTTTATAATTGAAATCTGCCCTTACAGTGAAAAATATCTGGTCTTGTAGAAACTAATAAAATAGCACTGTTCTGGGGAAGGAACTATAAATAGAAGAATTGAGAACACTATTCTCAAAAAGGATGAAAGACCTCAACTTGTTTGAGAGAAATTATTTCAACATTGAAAATGAAAATTAAAATTAAATCAGGTGTGTGTACCTTCTCAAAACCAGCTCTGTAAGGATTGGTCTCTGCTCATTGCCTCTGCTACCTCTTAAACACAATCTGTTCTTAGTCTATTTCTGGCAAAACAACCCAGTTCCTACAAAATGGATGAAAGTTGCATCTGTTTTATCCTGAAATAGCTAAAACTTCCCATATGGAAAAGAATGTAGGGCAGATAAAATTCAGTCTGCTTTGTACAATAAGCTATCACTCTGTGACAGTCATATAAAAGCTGGGAGTCAGTTGTTCCTTCTACAACTCTATTTTGAGACAAGAAATGACTCATGCCATTCCTTTCTTGCTTGCTTTCCTAAATTCCTAAAAAGTCCAGAAAGGATTGATAAGAACAGGAAGATATGGCATTTCAATATTAAGGGCCTAAAGAAATCTATTTGAAAAAGCATGAAAATATTTTTGTAATTCCAGAAATTCATCCCAGGAAAGGTTTTTTCTAGACACCAGCATGTATGGTGACATTCACTTACTTCTGTTTGCATCTTCTTTAAGCATAGAGTATGTAATAGATAATAGACAGATGACATGCTAAATTTAAGGATACATTAATAGAACCATAATGAGTTTCATCTTTAATAGTTCCTTTCTCCACATAAAAATCAGGTATGCTATTTGTTTCTTTTGAGAAGACCTTGAACAGGAATGTGTGGCTCTAATGTTTTGCTGAGGAGATACGTGACTATTTTGGTCTTGTCTGTGGCTCTAGAAAAAAGAATCGAAAACACACACACACAGAATGCTTTGCATTTGCATGGAAGGTTTTTTTTGGTGCCTGTAGAAACGATTGAAGAACCTTTTAGCCTGACTTTTAAAAAGTGGAAACCAAACTGAGCCAAGGACCTGGCTTGTATTCCATAGAGTTTTCCTGAAATTCTAATTAGACATTTTGATTTACTTTATACTGACATCTGTGTCTGACTTTCAAATTTAGTTTCTGCATAAAGTGTAAGAATGGAAAGCATAAAATGTTAGTTCAGACTGCAACCAAACTATGTATATAACTAAAGCCATCAGAGTTACCAGCAAGTTTTCTCAAACACATTAAGGGACATTCTCTCTGGGAGAAAAAACAGAAATGACCATTCTTTTCTCCCTGTACTGTTTTTCTTACTTCTGTCTTCCTCTGCTGCCATGGTTTACTTTGCACATGTAATCAAATAATGTAATTGAGAGGCATTCATGTTAATCTAATTGCATGTATGTGGGTTTATTGAAGTAGATTGTTTTGGCCTAATCCAGGTTGCGTGTGAATTAGAAAGATCACAGAAAGAAATACCTACACACAAAAACATCTTCAAAATCAATCCTCCAAACCCCCCTCTCAATTCAGATAATTTTCTTATTCATTCAATTTTATCAAGTTATAGTCTGTATTATAAAGCCTGAATAATAGAAAACTGGAAAATAGAACACATAAGGGAATTGGAGAAAAACATTGCTTCTTATCATGTGTATTATTATTTCATTAAATATAACCAGCATTCACGTGCCACTGACATTAAATATATATATATATGTACTCCCCTGCAGACTTGAAATGTACATCAGATAAAACAAAGAGCATGCACTGAATGTTCTACAAAACTGAGGCCAAGATCTGGGCAGTTTCTCTGAATAAATATTAAACATTCTGCCAAGACACTTTCACCTTCCATCTTCTCTAAGAAAAAGGCTATACACATACATAGTCCCAGTGGAGATGTATTATCAAAAGCCCTGTCTAAAGAGAAAATAAATGTCCATGTGATTCATATTCACAGAAAGAACTGAAAGAATACACAGAAGGGCAAGAGTGCTTTATGTATTTTTGTTGGAAGACTCTGTCTTCACACATTTTTTAATCAAAGACTTTACTTGACAGCTCCAAAGGAATGAAAGTGACAAGATAAATTTAAAAACACATTGTTATTTTAGTCATTGTAGTATAAAGTATCACACAACTAAACACACTCAAAGTTCAGTTTCTCACATCACTTTAACTAAATTATAGCTTAAAACTCTGAGTGTTGCTCTGAAACATAGATTGCAGGGTTCATCAGACACATGTTTTTGCCAGTGTATTTCCAGTAGATCTATTGTCTATAAAAAATTATTTCTGTTTCATATCTGTTGGGCAGGCCTGTATTCCACGAATGGTTCTCTCTGCCTACTTCCTATTTTGCAACTAAGAACTGGCTGGATGGCTGCATGCAAAGAGTTATGGTAAATGGCTCAATGTCCAGTTGGAAAGCAGTAACGAGTGGTGTCCCTCAGGGGTTAGTGCTGGGACCTGTCTTGTTCAATATCTGTCAGTGACATAGACAGTGGGATTCTTATGGAGAGCTTATGGATCAGGGTCAAAGAAAAAATAGCAACGGGGGACATTACAGTGAGGATCTGTTACAGGCCACCTGACCAGGACGAATCTGTGGATGAAGCACTCTACAGACAGATAGGAGCAGCCTCACGTTTGGAGGCCCTTGTCCTCATGGGGGACTTCAACCATCCTGATATCTGTTGGAGGGACGGGACAGCCCGGCACAAGCAATCCAAGGGGATCCTCGCTTGTGTGGAAGACAACTTCCTCTT
>NW_009928938.1:0-15873 GCF_000696875.1 Nestor notabilis
TCTGCCCCAGCACTGGAAGCGTTTCGCGGCAGTTCGCACATCCTGGAATATTCTGGAATATTCCCCAATGGGGGGAGTGTTTCCGTGCAAAAGGAGCGTCCAGCGGGAAAGGTTTCTTTTGTTGTTGTTGTTTGGATCGCGATGACCCCCCGAGCCGTTGGGAATGGCCTGGACCTAAACTGCAGACAGGATTCCCTGCAGGTAGCGATAACGAAAGCTATTTTGGCACAGCCTGCAGCCAACCCACGGACTACACAAGCTAAAGGCACGCTGCAAGCACTTAATTTGGCCTCAGCCCCAGATTTGCACTTCCAGTTTAGAGTCAATGTTCTTTTCCTGCTTTCGGGATTCAACCGAACCCATAACACCAGTAAAGCTGCTTGGCTGCAGGGGCTCCTCGTCCCTGCTTGGCTTAGTCGTGTTGGGAGGAGAGGGAAGTTGTCCCTCAAGCAGTGGTTGGGAGGAAAGGTTCTGCCAAAGGGGGTGTTTCTTCTGGCAACGTGGAAGTGGAATTGAACCTGGAATTGACAGCGGGAACTTTGAGCACCTCTCGCTGCCTTCTCTCACCAGGGACAGGAGATGAAGTTGGGAATACTCGGTGTGGCTTTGAGCTTCTTAGGAAGAGTAATAAATGACGTGGGATGAGACCCTGAGACAATCAGATTGGTGGCTGATGGTGCAAGTGAAGAAGAATTCCTGTTTTCTTCACGGGAATTCTGTTGGACCGAGGGAAACGCTGGTTGTTCTCTTGAGTTTTGCTGCCTTGGTAGAACTAAATGAATAGATGTTCCCGTTTCTTTCTGGTCTCTCTTCCAGTGTGGACTTGGAAGTTTTCAATGTTGCCTAAAGAAATAACGACCTATTTTGGTCAAGCAAAGTGTCCTCAAGGTGACAGTTCCCCCCATGAATGGCACAGATTTACATATGGATTTGGGAAGGGAAGATGAAAACCTGGAGTCGATGGTTTCTGGGGTGCCAGTAGATGGGATTTCTCCCAGCCCACCACTTATTTGTTCTGCCGTGAGCTGGTTTTCCTCAGGGATCTGCCTTGTCTCCAGAGCTTGGGCCATGCTGAAGTATCATTGCAATGGGATGATTTTGAAGTGTTAATATATGAGATTTGAGGAGATTTCTGGTTGTGGGGTAGGGAAGTGAAGGAGGATGAAGAGGAGAAGGAAAACTGCTTCAGAACGATGGAAGAATCCTCAAGTACAACTTGGCCTGATGGACAGAATTCCTGTGATTGTTGTTTTTAACCTGCCAGTTCTTAAACTAAATTATCTGACCCTTCTAAAAGGGGATGGAAAGATCTTTTTCACTCTGCTTAAGGGATTCCTCAAACATGTCCTTCACAGAAGCAGTAGCCTGCAGAGGGACCTGATGCAGCTTCCAGCTCTCCTCTTCATCACTCAATAACGTCTGAAAAATGCTGTCATTTGGGTAAATTGAAACACCAACCCTGCTTATTTCTGTGTATCTCCTGGAAGAGTCTTTACTAAGGTGAGCTGTAGACCATGGAGCATCTTCAACTGACGCATGAAGTAGAAAAAGCACCTAAAAACCTTGACAATGACACTTTGCCTTCCTCTTCCAAAGAGGAACTATGTGTGAATACAACTTCTCAATGCCTCTGAACGCTTCCTTTCCTTCCTTCTCTATCTTCTAGCTTTTTTTTGGTAACTCTGCAATCCTGTAAGTATTTGTTTCGAGTGAAAAGGATGTTATTGCCCAAAAAACTGCAATTTGGGGGTTTCTTGCTCTTTTTGCATGAAGTGTGAAGATGAAAAGGTGCCGTTGGCTTCTTGTGATGCTGAGCAGCAGAATGACCTGGAGCTCTGACAAACTGGATTTTTTGAAGGAGGTCTCTTCCCCAGCCTACTTAAAAGATCCTGTTTGTAGCACAGTGTCAAACCCATTTTTCTAGCCCATCATAAAGGAGATGAACAGTGGTAGAAGCAAGAAGAGTGGAGTTGGGCTCCGGACACCAGCACTGCTGCGGAAGAAAGCATTCATCAAATGCATCCTCTGCCTCATCTCTCTCTTTTTCTTGCTTCCTCTTTTCTCTGAGCTGCTTCCCTTCCTGTTGCCCAAAAGTTAGAGGTATCCCCTTGCTTTGACAGGTGGAGGAGCGTGCCTCTTTGGAGGTTTCTTCTGCCCTTTGATGCCTCCTGGCAGTGCTAGTTAGTTTGAGCTGAGGTAAGTGCCCGTTTGCTCTCTTAAAGCTGTCGTGGTTCAACAGCTCCATGTCTATGGAACTTGCTGAAAATTTCCTTCTCAGTTTGCCTTCAGAACATTAATTCTTACATGTAGAAGAGAAGAGAAGTTGACGTTGCAGATCATGGGGTTGTTAAAGAAGCATTGAATCAACTAGGAAAAGCCCATTAAGGTCATCAAGCCCAACTGAAGGATCCAGAGCATATAATAGATACAGATGCAAAAAGCTGTCCAGGAGCTCAGTGCTGGTCTTCCTAACTTTGCATTAGCAGTAGTGCTCGGAGGTTTGAAGTGGCTCCAAAAGTGAGTCCTTTCTGCTTTATTTAAGTTCTAACATACAAACATTTCTAGTTGCTCTTTCTGTGAGATCATTCCTGTTAGTCCTTCTCAACTGTCGTTTCTGATTCCAAACCATCCAGCTCCATTTCACTACTAAAACCTCTGATGGCAGCTTCCGCTAGAACCAGGTGGGATATTGCCCGTGTTTTTGTTCTCAGTAGGTTATTTTTGAAGCAAAAGGCTGCCCACTGCTCTGATTAATCACAAACATTTGCTTTTTTACACAGTGTCCCTAGGAAGGAGGCATTGTACCAAAATACTGGGTGTGGAGTTAATTGTAAGGTTACAGCAAGGAAAGCTCTGCATGTCTAAAGCCTTTGTGGTTTAGACAGACAATAGCATGGCTATTTGTGGTGACCACCAAGGGGAACGTGACCCCTTAGACTGTAACAGGAACTGTCCAGCTCTGAGAGTGAAGAGCATCCTTGTGACTTCTCACTTGATGGGAAATGGCAATGTCTTGACTGACTTCTTGAGGAGCTATGTCAGCAGGACACGATTGGTACCTCCTGATCACTCTATTCCAAGCTGAGTTGGAAGTCCAAGCTGTAACACTTCACTGCCAGAAAAATTGCCAGTGTTTCAAAACTACTTGACAGGAAACAGCACAAAGCATTGATGTCATCTGGTTTGGGACTAGGAAATAATCTCATGCCCATGTTCTCAATGGATTTATTCATGTAGAAACTCAAGGGGGCAGAGTGGAGCTGGCAGCTTTGCCTTTTACTCAGCCTGGATCTGATGTCAAGACCCTGAAATGTACTTCCAGTTCATTTGGCCTCTTTACTAGTGAGGGAAAGTCTGTTTTGACCATGCTTGTCTCGACATCCTGTGTTGCTGCTGCGGGGCTTTGGGCATTAGATTGTTCCTTTGAGAGTCCCAAGAGTGTCTTGCAATGGACTTGAAAAATCTTTGACAGTTGAAGCAGTCACAACTAACTTTTGGTTTGACAAGGTCTGTTTGCTCTTGTGAGTTCCTATCTTCACCTACCAAGAAATCTGTATTTACTCTCCAGACTTCACTGGTGCTGTTTCCATGTCTTCCTCCTCAGTTTTGAAGCCTTTCCCTTCCTAGACTTAGAGCCTTCTGTTCTCATAAATGCATGTATCTTGACAGCATTTTGTTGCTCTCTTTGAAGACCACCACCTTGGTGGTCTATACCTGCCTAAAGAATGAGCAGGCAGGTGAGATGTGGGCATGTGGTCAGCCTGCAGCCTACTCCACAGAGTAAATGTATTCTGCATCTTAATTCCCTGTTCCTATGTGTATGTCTGAAGTAATTTCTGCTTCCACCTTGCCACACAACTAATCTGCTGCCTTCTCCTGAAGCTTCTGTGAAATTCATACTTTGGAGCACTAAGTAGGGATATTAACAGGGACAGGGAGATGGGGAAGCAGAGAAATACAGCTTCTCTGTGAAGTCTGGAGGGAGCTTTTTTCTTTCTCAGAATGAAAGGCCCTGTAAGTAGAGGAGGAGGGTAATGTAGGGGGGTTCTTTAGGTCTTTTAACTTGTTATCTGCAAAGGATGCCACTTCTTGCTCCTGTGTGATGTAGAGGTTGCACACTGTTTCTCAGATAGCCTGTGGTATTCTGAAATGCTCACCCCAAATGTACACCGAGTAGCTCAGTGTGATTTGCCAGTGAAGTTCCTGAAGATGAGGAGTTTTCAGTAGTCAGCTTCTGAGGCGCAGCAGCACTGGGTGTACAATGCACTGATGCACATGAATGAAGGTGCTGTGTTCACTTACACTATCTTTCTCTTTTCTTGTCTCTTGTCTCTTGTCTTTGTTTTGTTAAGCATTGCAGGCTGTATGTACCGAGTAGTTCAGACGACGGGACCAGATGGAAAAAACCTTCTGAAATTACTTCCAATTTCTAAAGCTTCTGGAAGTTTTGTGCCAATAGTTCAGTCTTCAGCCATGGCAAATAATTCTAAAGCAAGTATTTCTAGCCCAGTCCATCTTACTTTTAAGACACAGCTTGCCAGTACCACTGCACCTTCATCTGTTAAGATACCTGTTTTTCAGTCTCCTAACCCTGGAAAGATTATTCTTGCAAGGACATTAGACAAGCAGGAAAGTCTTAGGGCAGGTTCTGATAAAGAAAGCGTGACTCCAAATCCAGGTGCTAACATCCAGAGCAGTTGTGTTTCAGTGGACAGGCTGTCCTTACAGAACATTGCTGTCAGCAGTGCATCTAACCAGAGTAACACAGCATACATGGTGGTGAACACAAAAACTCTTCCAGTCACTGTGAAGTCTTCACTCTTGCCCTCTGGCCACCACCTCCAGATACCAGCTGATGCAGAAGTGAAATCTGTCCCAGCTTCTTTCTTACCACCTGCAATACAGCAAAAAATACTTGCAGCTACAGCAACAAACGTGTCTGGAGGAGCTGACAGTACAAAAATACCAACTGTTATCTACATGTCACCAGTGAACACAGTGGAAACGGTCCTTCCCGAGTGCTTACGAGCCATTTGTCCAAAACCTGCCACAGAAGTTTCCCAAACACTGATGATGACAGCTACACCAAAGGGAAATAGTCCTTCTCCTGGAACAGTAACATCTGAAGGTCAGCAGTGCCAGCAAAGTCCCATGAAATGGATTGTGCAAGAAGGTCCACAGTCGTCGTCGCCTTGCCTTATTCCCGTGAAGTCATCCAACAACGTGGCTTCCAAGATCTTGAAGACTTTATCAGGCATGAAGAATGTAGAAACAAACGCTGCGAATATTTTATCACTCTGTTCTGGTGGTCCTGGTGGAAGCCAAACAAAAATCCCACCTACTAAAGATAATGCTCTGGTCATGTACAATGGGAAAGTCTATTTGTTGACCAAAAGAGGCTCTGATGTTCTGTCAGGCCAGGGTGACAACCAGGCATCCTCCTCTGCTGATGCTTCAGTTAAAAAGGAGACACCCACACTAATTGATTCCACTGCAGTCAACAAAATAACCAGTGAAGTAGTGAATCTGGTGTTGTCCAAAGCCAGCGGAATGGTGCTGTCTCAGAAAGATCCAGACCCAGCTCCAGACTCCAAAAAGTCTTCACCAACTGGCTTAAGAAGTGATGTAACATCTGCACCTGCAGCTCTGGCGACACCAAGTGCCGACCAGCAGAGTTCCCCTGTAAACCACAGAAAGAGTTTGCCCTTCGACACGAGCACTTCAAGTGGAGTGGCCCCTGTTACAGCAGATGGGGCACATGAGAACGTGTGCCACGGTGGCAACGAGAAGATCCATTCCCCCAAAGCACCAAGGGCTGGTTTACCTCAGTCTAAGCAAGAGGGTGCTTTCAGTGAAGACTGTCAAAAGGTAACTCCCTCCAATAAACGTGCCCATCTCACTCTCTGCTAAGTTGTTGTATGGTTCTGGTTCTGTCTGAACGAAATGGCTATGAAAAAGTTCACAGGTTTTTGTAACCAGGTGTCCTGTCACTGGATATGCTCATCTAAAGTGTGGTTCTGGTCAAGAAATGATCTTTGTTTCTTTTTTTCCCCAATGAGATTGTACCATGCAAGTGAGAAAATGCCTAAAGAAAAGAAAGGAGCAGGGACAAGATGCCTTTTTATTTCCCCACAAGAGAAACTGTTAGAAACAACTGAGACTCTAGCAGAGTGGTTGGTTGGTTGTGCTCTGGGAGCTGTCTGCTTTCATACCTGACACGCTCTGATACCTGCTTTGTGTGGTTCCACATTCACAAAGCATGGCCGTTGACTGTTTGTTGGAGGTGTGATGTGAGGTAGAGAAGTTTGCAGCTGCACAAGTGGAAATCAAGGTGGCTGAGCAGGGTTTGTCACCCAGAGACAAGCTCTGGTGTAGCCCGAAGTCAGCTCCAGCCTCCACTAGCTCAGCCAAAGGCAGGAGCTGTGTTGCCTTCCTTTCATGCCATGATGGGGAGGGATCCATCTTCTTCGACTCGTGGTTTCATGTCAGGCAGAAGAAACTCTTGTGATCCTTAATGGCTTTCCACCTTCAGTCTTTTAAAGCCATAACACCAAAAAAGTCCTTAGCCTCAAGTGCCCCAGCCTCTACCCATGAAGGGTTGGAGGTCAAGAGGCCAGAATGAATTTGAACTTCAGACAAAAAGAACCAGTCTGAAGCTTGTGTTGACCAGGTAGAAGAGAAATGTCAGCTGGGCAGATGTGTGCAAAATTCAGAGTTGAATCATTGGAACAGGTTGCAGGGACTCTTTTGTCATCCTTCCTCACCTGAAAAATGGTTAAATAGACTTTTTTCTTGTCCTTTAGTGCTGTGTGGTGCCAAGTGTTGCTTTAACCTCTGAAAAACATAGATTGTTTGCTGCTTTTAGTCTGTGACTTTGCAAGCCCATGGATTGCCCAGCATACTGCTGTGAGGTTGACCTTGAAGTTCAGGCACAGCTCGGGTTAGATACGGTGAGGTTAGATACGAGACATGGCTAATGGTGCTTGGTTAGTGTTGTCAACCACAACACAAGTATGAAATGCACTCAGCAGCCTAAATGTGACCCTGGAAAAACACTGTCTGATCTTCCATCATCTTCCTTTGTTACTTACAAGTTTTAGAACAGGGGATTTCCTCGTTGCTTCTTATACTTCTGTGTTTCCTGGTTGGACTCTGCATTTTCTGGATGTTCCACAATGTACTTGGGGTTTTAAATAACTAACAAGAGCGTTAGACCTATGTACATCTGTATATAATTCCTAAAACTTGGATTAACCCGTGTTAAGTGTAACTCCTGGAGAATGGCAGACAAAACATGTTCAGCTGTCTTTCTAGTAACTAGTTTTTAGCTTATACATGTGTGGGGAGAGAGATTGAGAGATTGATGGGTCTCTCACTGTTTCTGTATTTCAGGTCCAGTGTGGAAAGATGGATTCACCAGGAAAGCGTATTCAAATCAAACAGCAAGAAAAGCCACATTGGAAACAATACTTGGAATTAAGGAAAAGATTTGGACTCTCTAAGGAGGAGAGAGTGTACCTTAAGAGAATACCATTAAGGACCTCCTGTGAGGAACTAGAAGAAAGAGTTTGCTCCAGTAACAGCTTGAAAAGGAAAAGTGATTCTAGGAGTTCCTCATCGTTAGACGTGGAAACAACGAATCAACATCAGGAATGTGTTAATGAGGAAAAGGTATCTTGAAATCCAGACTGGGTACAGCAACACCTCCAGAAAGCTCCCTGTGTGTAGTCAGTGCAGACCTGTGTGTTGATTCGGACCCTCCTGCTTCCACATTTGTCAGGGCAAGTCAGTAATTCTGGTCCCTGTCAGAATCGCTCCTCGAGCTTCTTTGTGTGCCACAGAGGAGTTGGGTGATTTGAGTCTGACTTGAGTAGCCCAAGAATCTTTATCCTCTTTTCTGGGTTTTATGGGAGGAAAGTTGAAGAACAAATGCTCTGAAGACCAGACCCTCTAGTGGTGGCCGGGGTAGTCTTTGTTGGAACAGAAACCATGCCTCTTTCTCCTGATTTATACGTAGCCTTCTGCAAACCCTTATGTTTATCCAGTGGATACAAGCAGAATAATAGAAGAATAATTTCTTGTGAGGCTTCACTGTTGAGTTTGGGATCAGTCAAGTGCTGTTGTTCTACAGCGCTTCAGTCACTCACATGACAACGTGTGATTGGCTTCCAAAGAAGGGTGTCCATGTAGTCGTGTGGGGTATTGTTGTACCTGCCTGATCTTCAGAGTTACAAATGTCTTTATAAGCTTGGTCCTTTGTTACTGGCCAAGAACTTGTTTGGGTGCTTCTGGAAAGATTCCCTCAATGAAGGACTTTAATCTTTATGCAGTGAAATGAGTTTCTCCGTCCAAAGTAGCTCTGTTCAGCCACAGTGTTCTGAAAGTTGTCTCATTTAAAGAATATAAGGAGCAGCAGGAGATGAGAGGTATGCACAGGGGAGGCAGAAGTGCAGTAAGGAAGGAATTCAGTGTTCTGGAATTGTTAACTGGGAATCTTTGTTAGAAAGATACTGAACACAGGAGTATGTTTGCTCAAATTGCTAAAGAAACATCTTCCATATAGTAATTCTAAGAAGTTTGCAACAAATAACTTGTGTTTTGTGCTTCCTGAACTGTGATGTTGTAACGTGGAATGATGCTCAGTTTAACAGAAGTGTATCTTTGTGTTTTCTTGGCTCTGCAGGTAACTGTGGATCCGGAAGAGGATTTGACTAAGAAAAGAAAGATAAAATCCTCAGCGTCATCAGACAGCGGAAAGAGAAGGAAAACTTCAGTCAAATCAACCACAAGTCCAAGTTCAGAAGACAAGAGCCCAAGTTCCGGTGTCCATAACAGAAATCCTTCACCTCCACCAGTCTTACCACAGCAAAGCATCTCCACAGCCTTCGCTCTGCCATCTCTGGGGAGGGACTCTGAGCAAGACCCGGACTCTCAATACAGCGACATTACGTACCCGAGCATCCCAGTTTTAGTGTCTTCTGACGATGACCCTTCAGTTCTTGAAGGGTCTTTCAGAAATGATGCTTTCCCTTTGACTCCCCCCGACTTGGATGAAACAATCCGGGATGAAAAAATCAAACGTCTGAAACAGCTCTTAAGGGAACGGGAAGCGGCGCTGGAGGAGATGCGCAGGAAGATGCAGCAGAGCTGAACTGCAGTGCTCAGCTGGGCCGTGCTCATCTTCACTGCAGGGACTTGAAGAAGAAATTCCATGTTTAAACAAGGAATATTTCTGGTAGATGGAAGATCTGAACAAAATACACAGGACGTGTATTGAGAAAAGTACAGATTTCTTAAATATCAGAAATAAAAGACTTGGACCATCAAATCCTGCTTCTGGAACATGACACGTGTCAAAGAAGGCAGAAGATGGGCATTTTTATTCGTGCATTCTCTATATTTGGAATGGAGGGGTTTCTGTATTAGTCCTAGCGAATAAACTTTCCCACTTTGGAATTCCATGGCCTGTCTCTTAGAAACTCGATGTAAACAGCAAACCCCAACTGTAGAGAATCCTTTTGTTTTCCTAATGTGCATGACAGCTTTTATAAATACCTGAGGCCTGTCAATGGTCAGTGTTTAATAAATGCTACTTAAGTGAGTGGGGAATTACAGGCAGATAATGCAGATGTTCATACAAACCCTCTTCCAGATGTGAAGGTGGCAGCAGTAGAACCCCCTGCTGACAGTTGCTCGGTACGTGTTCCTTACTCTTCCTATTGTAAGCCTTTATAAGGCCTTTGCCAGCTGTGCAATATTGAGGTTGGGCTGTGGGGTGGTTTTTTGGAGGGGAGGAGGTAGGCGTACTTTTTTAAAACAGAATTATGTTGAATAATAACTTGTTGAAGCAAAAAAAGGCATATTTCTATATCCAGGGTGGTATCTCTTATCTTTTGCATTAATTTGTTCAGTTGTTATTTAAACATGTCTCTTGCTACCTTCTTATGATGCTCCTTTGGTTTTGATTGTGCACTCAGTGTCTTTGCTGTCATGATTTTTATAGAGCTTTGTAGTGTGTTTTCCCAGCATACTCTGTCACGTGTTGTATGGATGCCTTTCACTGCCCCCTCTTGTCCATGTCTTGCAAGGCCCTTCTGCAGTTCTCTCTGTTGTAAGAGCCATGAATAGCTGCTTTGCCAACAGAATTTGTCATTGTGGTTCTTCCTGTCCATTTGTGGTTCCATTCAACATCTCTGGGCCCTGCAGAACTCCACTGCTGGTTTCTGTTCACAGGACACTGTGCTGCTACTCTTCATTTTCTGTATTTTAAACACATCTGCAAGGTTTCTATTATCACACAGATGCCTGGTGCATGTGTAGAGGTTTGATGAAGGATGTTGCTTTGGAGATACATCTTTGGAGACCTCAGTGGACTCTATCAGCCGTAAGTTCCTTACTGATATGGATGTCAGTGTTAGGCAGGAAGGGAAGAAAAAGGTCCCTGCTCTGAGGAGCATGAGATAGACCAAGTGTAGGAGAAGTTGACGCACCAAACACATGGTGGTGGGTGAAGAAGGAAGGTGTATGATGGAACTGTATGATTTCTTTTGAGCAGCCATGGAGGAAGATGCCTGTTTGCAGCCTGGTCCATGCTTGTTCCAGAAGCGGGGAGCAGTATAAGTTTGGCCAAATCTGCATGTCAGATACAAGCAGTCATAAGGAGGGAATCATTTTGTGTGGAAAGTGGGAATATTCCCTGCATGGATGTGGGTGCAATGGGTTGATAAAGACAGTTGGGCAGGTTCAAAGCTGCATGTGGGGAAAGCAAAATAAGGGAGTTAATGAGTGGGTCCTGGGTCTCTGTGTGCATAACACTCACTTGGGAAGACAGATGCTGTAACCATGAGTGTCCCTGCATCCTCCTCCACTCATTAAGCTTTGATTTGCTGAGCATGACGTTGTATGGAGCATCCACTTCCAGCTTCTTGTCCATCCCAGGCCTACTTGCTGCGAGGACACGGAGTGAGAACAAAAGGGAAGGACTTGATGTCGTGCAAGAACAGGTCAGCAATAGCCCAAGCACCAAAACACTCCTGGTGTGTTCTCAACGCCATGGGCTGCTCTGAAGAACATTAACTCCATCCCAGCCGGATCGGACACAACGGGGTCACAAGCAGTAGAGGTTCAAGCAGCTTTCCTCATGTCTGGTGCTGCAGTCACCTGTTGTGATGCTCTTCCAACCACCATCATCACCTGTCCTGTCTTTGACAAAGTCTTGCCTCTGTTGTCCAATGATCTCCAAATAAACCAATGAATCCGAGTTCACCTAAACTCTCCCTTCGCTGGGAAGGTTCCAGGTTTGATGTTCCATCACACGCCACCACCTCTCTTCCAGAACCTCTTTTAGCCTCGCAGAGTGGTCCATTCGCCTGAGTTTTCTCTGGAGACAAGGGGAAGATACAGCAAATTCAGAGGAGGATCCTCAGGGAGAAATGTGACCAGTGGGATTTGGTGGAAGGAAGTGAATGGGCTGGTTCCTAGTAATGGGAAGCACTTGGTGTAATTCAGCAAGACGAAGCCAAGCCATCTATGAAGAGAAGGAGGTGCCTGTCTTGGAACGGCATCAATGCAGAGTTGAAAGCATCACTGAGAGCCAAGAGAAGCCCTTTGGTGGCCTGACATGGGAAGGTTGCGCCAACAGCGGGAGCGAAGGGACTTGCCACCAGCCAAGGGCATTGCAGGTTGTTGGAAGTGCTCCTCATCCAGACGCACCACGTGTAGCACATATCCTGCTTCCCTGCACTGCTCGTCCTTCAGCTCCTATGATCCGTTGGGAGTTTGCGACAGGAAAGCTGGAGTCCTGGGAATGCTGCCTGCAGCCTCAGGAGTGAAAGTCGTTGGCAGCCCCCTGTGTGCAGCTCAGCTGGTGGAAGGCACCGCAGAGACACGCCGTGGTTCCCAATATGGGATCCACAGATTCAGGCTGTGGATTCAAACTCACTTTCAAGTAAATATTCAGGAAGAATCAGGGGGAGAGCATTTGGGGATTTCTGGATTGGAAGCGCAGAGGTGCCAGGGAGCGCTGGCCAGAACAGGTCAGGAAGCAAAGATGATGCCACCATCAGCCCAACTTGGTGGCTTGGAGTATCTGGCCGGAACTATCTGTGTGTCACCTTCCAGCTAGAGGACAACCCACCGCAGCACAGGCATTTCTGTACAGGACACAGATCTTCACGGGGGTTGTCCCAGCCATTTACAGAACCACAGAATCATTTAGGTTGGAAAAGACCCTTAAGATCGAGTCCAACTGTGAAGCCACCGTGTCCCCAAGCACCACATCTCTGCAGCTATCAAACGCCCCCAAGGATGGTGACCCAACCATACATAGCACAAGAGGCCACCTGGAAGCTGCGTACCCGGGAGTCCATCGGGTCCCATTCGTCCCAGCCAAGCCTCGGGCAGCTGCTGTGAGCGGAGCTGAGCACAAGTACTGGAGGTATCTGCAGCTGCTTGTCCTGGGGGATGGGGCAGGTTCAGCTTTCAAAGTGCTTTGGAGCGTGTGGAACCGACCCTGCCTTTCCCGCAGTGGCAGGATTTGGGGGGACAGATTGTGACCCGTTTCCAGTGGCGCAGTTGGCAGTGGGAGCATCGGCCAAGGCTGAAGCTGGCAGAGCCCTGCGGGTCCTCCTGTGGAGCTGGGTGGTGCAGAGCGACTGCGGTGCAGCCTGAAGAAGGCTTCTGGCCCATGGAAAGGGAGGTGCTGCTGCTTTCAAGGGCAAGACACAAAAGCCTAAGTTAGGGAGTGCTGGGTTAGGCTGAAGATCCATCCAGCCCATCATTGTCTCCCCACAGAGACCAACATGGGGAAGGAAATCAGAATGGAGACTGATGGTGGATGCTTGGAAGAGTAGAAGGATCAAATGATCACAGAAATGACCACCTCTGCTCTGGAGCCGGGCTGAGACAGCTGGGCTGGGGCAGCTGGAGAAGAGAAGGCTCCTGAAGGGGACACCTTAGAGCAGCTCCAGTGCCTAAAGGGGCTCCAGGAGACCTGGAGAGGGGCTTTGGACAAGGGCCTGTAAGGATGGGATGAGGAGAAACAACTTCCAGCTGGAAGAGGGAAGAGTTCGATGAGCTCTGAGGCAGCACCTCTTCCCTGTGAGGGTGCTGAGGCGCTGGCACAGGATGCCCAGAGAAGCTGTGGCTGCCCCATCCCTGGCAGTGTTCAAGGCCAGGTTGGACACAGGGGCTTGGAGCAACCTGCTCTAGTGGAAGGTGTCCCTGCCCGGGGCAGGGGGTGGAGCTGGAGGAGCTTTAAGGGCCCTTCAACCCAAACCACTGTGAAATGTTGAAAAGTACCAGCTCCAAGAGGAGTTTCTGGGGCTTCTCCTTCCTTTGAGGAAGACCCCAGGACGTGTGTGTGTAGCTGCTGAGGAGACTAATGACAGAATAAAGACAACAGATCAAAATGAAATCTCAGGCCTTTAAGAGGTGATGGTGGGAAGATGGAGCTGGAGTCACAAGGCACTCACATAAGAAGAGAAAGGATAAGAAGTAAATCCAGGTGGTCCACACCAGGGAGGAAGGATGGTCAAAGAAATCAACCTGTTGGCTCCTAAAGGGCACAGAAAGGTTCTGTCAAAGCCCTTATGCAGGGGCCAAAATCAGAACCACCTGGGAGGTGTGAGGAGGATTTGGAAGCTGGTGTCATCCTCCAGGTCACAGCACACAACAATGGACAGCACGTGGATACCAGCATCTTGGCACCTTCCAACCAGGCCACGCGGCCACCTACCTTGGTGCCTTCTTGTGCTTATGAGAGAGCGGTTTCATCTCCAGCATCTCCAATAGATCTCCCACTGCAACTTACTGCGTTGTTGCTGCAACGGCACAACCTCTTCCTACATGGTCCAGCGTCTCTACTCCGTCGTTCTGGTCCCACCATAGTTTCTACCTGGTTTTATGGGTGTGGACAAGGACGTGCTGCTCTTGTGGCTCCACGTGATGGGAATGCTTCCAAATGGTGGTGGTGTATTTGCCACTCTCCTTCCTCTGGGACCACAGTAGTTCCCAGTGAGAACCTCCTTCAGCTCTTGCGTCTTTAGGGTTCCTGTCTGAAGAGGAGAACATCATCCTGTTCATTCATAAACCCATTTACTCTTCGTCACTTTGCTCTGAAGCTTCTTACCAACATCTCCGTTCCGGACAGATCTGTCGGCTCCCTGTGACGGCAGGATGGGAACTTTGGGGGCTCTTCTGTGCTGGTATCAACATCTCGATGCTTTTCTGAGTCACTTCTCTTTGAGGACTCATTCTCCACCTTGATCCCCAAAACCTCCTGGCTGAATTCCTCCTGATTCTTGTCCCTTAAGTCACCCGCTCGCTTGGATGCAAGTTGAGGTTGTCCAAGGCTTCTTTCCTCCATCCCCTCCAGGTCTTTCTGTGCCGGGTTTCTCTCTGAACGGGCTCAGGGACTTGCAGACACGTTGCCCTTGGGCCAACCCTGTGAATTCTCCTTTTTTAACCGTTGGCAGCCTCATTTGCTGATACTTTTCTGTTAAATAACAATAAACCCCCCAAACAAACCACTGAGACCATGTTTTGGTGCATGAAGGGTCCGCAGCTGGAGCCGTTCCTTGTGGGACACTGCAGGCTCCTGCCCCGTCCTCGCGAGGCACCGCTCGGTACTTGCCACGTTCTCCATTGGCTTTTTCCTTCCCATCTTTCCCCCATCTTCCCCCCACGTCTCCTCCCCCCAGGGTGGCAGCTCCAGTTTGGCTTTGGGTGGAAATCCCACCTTGTACTGCACCTCTCCCATGGGACAAGGGGTGTTCAAGCTCGATGCAACCCCACAGACCGAAGCTGTCTGTGGTGGGGCAAGGACTCCCCGAGGCCTTGGTGGCTGCTGGTGTTGCCACTCCCAAGCTTTCCTCCACCTTTACTACAGGTCCTGTGTGGGAAAAGCCTGGGCAATGGAGCTGTGGCTCCTTGGTGTGCTCCGTCTCCGGAGTCCAGCTGCTGGCAGATGCCTCCATCCTTGCTGTCCCTGCAGTCATGTACCACTACAGAGCCACTGTGCACACCAAGCAGGTGGGGAGGTCAGCCCCTGCTTCCAGTTACGGTCCCGCAAGACACTGGTGTCATTTAGGTGGCAATTTCTCTATCCCAAGCCTGGAAGTTCACTGTAGGCAGCCAGGAGTAGAGGAAGAACAAGTTCACAAGAACTGGCAGGACAAGAACCATGGAATGGTTTGGGTTTAAGGGACCTTAAAGCCCTCCCAGCAGCCCCGGGGGCTCCTCTGGCCTCGCTCCAGCAGCTCCACGTCCCTCTTGTGCTGTTCCCCAGAGCTGGATCAGGGCTGCAGGGGGGATCTCCCCAGAGCACAGCAGGGGGGCAGGATCCCCTCCCTTAACTTCCTCACACTTCTTTTGTGTGAACCAAGTGTGGCCGCAGTGACGTCGCAGTGAGGAAACGCTGTTGAACTCAGTAGGAGTTGCTTGAATCATCTCACCCTGTCAGGGGGCAGCAGGAAATGGGCTGCTCCCCACAGGTCAGCTGGGCATGGGCAGCGTCCTCAGCAAGGAGGGAGCTGGGCTGGGTTGGCTGATAACAGGGTCCATGGACAGCCCCAGGCAAGGTGACAAGAACAGGGAGGTTCTGGGTCTGTCCAAGGTGTTCAGTCAGGAGCAGCAGGAGATGGGGCTGGAGACAGGACTGAGCACACCTGAGGTCCATGGAGGAGGTGAGGGTGAAGGATACACGTGGGTCTGAGGTCTTTGGAGAAGAGATTCAGAGCAGCCCTGTGGAGAAGGACTTGGGGGTGGTGATCGATGAGAAGCTTGACATGAGCGGGCAGTGTGCGCTTGCAGCCCAGAAACCAACCGTATCCTGGGCTGCATCAAAAGAAGCGTGACCAGCAGGTCAAAGGAGGT